>NC_026150.1:1316143-1390216 GCF_000512975.1 Sesamum indicum
GCCACTGAAACCACCTGCAAGTCTCCAGCGGCGACCGACGTCGCCCTTCCCGACGAGGATGACATCAACGATTTTATCGTAGAGCACCGAGATCCCTAGGGTTTGAATTTGGGAAAGTTAATAGCAACCATAGCCGGAATCTTAAGGAAAGATAACAAATTATAAACTACAGTATTTTGAGCTCCAGCCCTAGACAATTAATTCAGTTTGGATTTAAATGAAAATATGAATTTGGGGAAATAATTTCAAACTATCTGTCCTATTAATATAATAAATAATTACAAAATAAATAAAAAAGCTTGCTTAAAGTGATGCGAATTCCCGTTATAAAATTTAAATGCACCTTTAATAAGTATTTCATTTGTTATAATTAATATTAATTTTATAATGATGATTATTAATTTTAATTAATTATTTAAATTTTTCTATAACAGTTGAATTCTTTAAATTTAGGTAAATTGTTATCATCCTTTTCATTTGACACACTAAAGTAGAAGCTTCCGTATGAATTCTAGAAATATATTTAATTATTACAAAAAAGTTTAAATAAATCAATCATCATTATAAAATTAATATTAATTAAACCATATAAATTTGAAATTATAACGATGAAATACTTATTAAACGTGCATTTAAATTTTAAAATGGGAATTCACATCACTTTAAACAAGCTTATTTAATTTATTTTGTAATGATTTATTATATTAATCGGACAGATTGTTTGAAATTATTTTCCCCAAATTCACATTTTCATTTAAATCCAAACTGAATTAATTGTCTAGGGCTGGAGCTCAAAGTACTGTAGTTTATAATTTGTTATCTTTCCTTAAGATTCCGGCGATGGTGCTATAAACTTTCCCAAATTCAAACCCTAGGGATCTGGAGAATCAAATCGGCAACTTACAATTCGAACAACAACAATAAACTATGGCCAATAAGTTACAGATTCAAGGGAATGAATCCGTTCTTTTACGTGTCACTCACTCCAACATCAAGAGCTTTTCTGCTGATGTTCGGTTCTCTCTACAAGTCAGTCCATTCCACCAATCATTTTATTTTGGCCAACGCTGATTTTCATTTTCATCTTTACATAGTACTGGTTCTAGCTTTGATATTGATTATTCATGAAATACAATTAAATACCCTGCGGAGCCAAGAACTTGGTATTTGCTTTCATTGAGTAGCATGTGACCGTACTGATTGATTATTCAGCTTGCTTCATATGTGTTTGATGCATTATGTTTGTATTGGTTGTCAGATGACAGTAGAAGCTGTGAAAGAGAAACTCTGGAGAAAGTGTGGCACTTCTGTTGACTCTATGTGCCTTGAGCTTTACGATGATAGTGGTGCTAAAGTTTCAGATCTATCTGATAACACGAGGCCCCTTGGTTTCTATTCTCCGCAAGATGGGTTAGTTCTTGACTTTACATTTCAGCAATCTTCTTCACACCCTTTTTGTGTTAACAAAAAGAAGAAGTGGATATAAAAATTTGTTCATCTGTGTGTGTGGAATTGAAACAAACGGGGAAGTTAGTGGATGATTGCTTGATTTTACTTTAATTTTTCCACCCCACTTGTATTGAGGTTAGTGTATTTACACTTCTGTTTATTGCTACAGCTTTTGTTATTTTAATATTGGGGCTATCCATTTTTGCTTTTGTTAGTTTTCGGCTGCATATCATTGATCTTGATCCATCATCAGTAACATCTGGTGGTTGGCTGGAAGATACATCCCTTGTGGAGAAATATAAAATCTCAGATGAAGCATATGACAAACTTGATGGTATGTCTTCGTCTTTGCTGGCTGAATTTGTATATGTTACAAGTTAGCATCAGATAGAACTCTCAAGATCTTGATCTTGTTTCTCATCTTTCAAAGACCAAATTCTTCTTCAGTTAGTTACAGATATGGAGAGGATATTGTTAGTTAGAATTTGATCTCATCGTTAAATCATATGCAATGAAATTTGTCAAGTTACTTGGCTTGTTCTGTTCTCTGTATCTATGTCTGCCCGTTCAAATTTTACTTTCACACTAATGCCGCATTATGCCCATATCGTAAATTTACAATATACATCTACATCAGCAAATTACTTACTGTACCTCTTATTGATGAAGTAAGGCCCAAATAATTGGATTATTGTGTGTTTCAGGTACTTTCAGAAAGTTTAAGGAAAAAATTGGACATCAACATCCAAATCCAGAGTCTAAAGTATGCATTATGTTCTTTGGTTTCCTTATTATAAAATTCTGATTCTTTCCAAGATTCTGGGAGGGTCATATTCTTTTAATTGGTCAAGAATATTCCTTTGTCTTCATTAACAAAGAAAAAGGACTTTAAGATGGAATTTTCAATTTACTGTGGAACCTTTTCTGTCTTAAAAGCTCACCGACTTTTCATTTTCTATTTGGAACTAATCCAGTAATTGCTGCTTTTGGTGTTGCAAATGATTGCTAAAGCGGTTGCTATAATTTAATTTATTCCTTTGCTTGGGATCTATATCATGTTTGTTGTCTTAGTTTCTTTCTTACAAACAGATTCCAGACAACTACATGGAGGATCTTTGTGCAAACATAAAGGTTGGTTTACTTAAGCTCTTTCATTCTTTTTTTTATTAAGGTTGTAACTTTCGAAAATTTGCATGTGGTCCTTCACCCTGCAACTGCACATTTCAGTTATAGAGTCTTTCATAAGGTTGTATGTTTCAAACTTTAAGAATATAGACTAAGCATAGATCGTCACATTTAGATATAATATTCTACTGCCAATTTTTTGACGGTTTGCCTGTTGCCGATTTTATTGAGCTGAATGGCTTGTTTGAGCTGCGAGCCTGGAGTAATGGAAATGCATCTTGATGTCTTAGATTTTGAAAAGCTTAGATAGACTACAAGCATATATGTTGTTGAAATGCATCTTTTTACGTTTATCCCCAGTTTTTGGTTATATTTCTTTTGATTTTTTATTGTTTTTTCATGGTGTGCAAAAATATTGATGATTTTGGTGCAACTCTATTTGTTTTTGCTCTTACTCTTTTTGTTGTCGATTAAAATTAGGTGGGAGATAGATGTCAAGTTGAACCAGGGGAGAAAAGAGGGGTTGTCAAATTTGTAGGTCGGGCAGAAACTCTTGCACCTGGTTTTTGGGTTGGCATTCAGTATGATGAACCTCTGGGAAAGCACGATGGCATGTATGTGATTCTAAGCTTCATACACATTCCTACACTGTTCGGAGTAATCTGTTCTGTTCGGAGTAATTAACAACCACCAAGTCTCATGCTGCTAATAACTTTGCCATAAAACATGAAGTTGTAGAGTATTTATCTGAAGTAAAGTAAACATAGAATGAAAAACATGTCTAGGTATCAATCTGAGCATGATGGCATGCTCTCCTGTCCTTGTCTTTCTTATGGTAATTAGGTTTCAAAATTCAATTTTCTTTCTGAATGAAACAGTATATGGACATTGTGGTACTGGAAATTTTTGTCATTGTGATAAAATTGTTTGAGCCATCCTTCATATTTAGGAGTTACAGAAAAGGAAATCTATGATGTCTTTACAGAAGGTTAATAACATCCTCAATATAGAGTCACACTCATTGTGTGATTCGTATCTTATCAGACTTACAGTATATGACAGGGAAGGAAAGGGATTGTTGGTTTACTAAAATCTGATTAGTATTGTTAACAAAGATTGATTGACTATTGGACACATTTTAGATAGTTTGCCCAGACCATTACACATTTGCATCATCCGTATTGATTTTTGCAGGGTAAAAGGGAAGCGATATTTTGATTGTCCCCCTCTTTGTGGTGGAATGGTCAGACCAGATAAAGTAAAGGTTTGTGCTCAGGAACAACCTCTTAGTATACTTTCCAAAAAAAAGAAAAAACTATTCATATTATTAACTTCTAGATTCTGGTATCATGAAAGAGAAGGCATCCATCATTATAATAAAAATTATTAGAGGCCCACTTGAAAATTTTCGTCTAATCTAATTGAGATTACTCTCCATGTCTGAGAGAATGGGTGCAGTGTTAATTGTTCTTTTTTCGAATTTTTTCAGGTTGGCGACTTTCCAGAACGAGATCCTTTTGAGGAAGACGAAATATGAGTTGCGCTTAGGTCACATCCAGCATCTATGAGAGTAAAATTGTAGAACATTCATATTCGTATTTTTGGGAAATATACTAACATGGAATGTAACATATTTAGAGCTTCCTGGAGCTAAGCCTGATTAACTCCTTTCTGTGGGAAAATTCTAGAGTACTACTTATGACTATACCAATATGGTTGCAGCCTATCTGATAGTCAATCTATTAAGAACTCACTCACTTTGAACGATGAGCAACAGATGAAATGTGCCACTCATATTTGGTTGATGATTATTTTGATTGTACATGTTATGTTTTACCAGAACTTGTTAAGTGCATGGATGTCATTTTTCTTGGCAGATTATAATAAAGTTTCTGATGAAGATAGCAGATATCGGGTCAGGAAACGTCAAAATCTCAAAGGGAATATATGTAAATGGTTCCATTTTCATCCTATAAAATTTGATGATAGCGATCCTAAACTAAGCTCAATGTCTGAGAACAAGGTTTATTACACACTTCACTCCTACAAAATGTTGATTGAAGCCAAGCATTACACTTGTAAAGAAAGGTTAAAAATTGCACGTTCCTTGCAAGTGCCGTCGATTACTCGAATAGTCGCGACACAAAAAGTGGACTTGTCTGAGGTGAAAAGTAGATGCTGAAAGAAGCCCTGCAAAAATGCAATGAAAACAAAAAAGAAAAAGAAAGAAGCTATTCTTGCATTCACCTTTTGGTACATATATATTTACTGTCAGAAGATAAGATATATGGAAAAGAATGAGGCTATACAAATAACAGACTTGTCAGGTTTCACTAGAATAAGGAAGGCTGTATCATGTATAGTAGCCTCTGCATCCATATATTACATGCCCAATGCCCATGACTCCAAAGACATGGGAAGCTCACCTTCTAACAGGAAGTTAGTCGATTGATCCTATGGTCAGCATTTTGTCATGTCAAGGTACAAAAAGGGCTACTGCTGTTGATCGGCAAGAATTAGTCGGGGTTGGTATACTCGAGCAACATATGTGGTGACCGGTAAATCTTCACCAGTGTCCAGTAAAGAACCTCTTCCACTCCAAGTTCACCTTCTGCTCTCGCTGCGTATATATCCTCACAGATGGCTATCAGCCTGGACAGGGGAGTCAACAATAGTATTTAACAGAATAGATCATGTGCAGTAAGAAACCAGTATAATCAGCAAGAACAGTTTTCAAGTGAATTGTGAACTCAGAAAGGAAGTATAAAATACTGTTTCATATCCACTAATCCAAGGAAACATTGTGATAACAGTATTACCTGTCGCATAAGGGAAGATTCTCGTACGGTATCCGCATCCGCAAGTCAGAGCATTGCAGTCTGATAAACCGGCCAACTGCTAGTACAAATGTGATGTAGAGACCCCAGATGCTGAATTTGCTGAGAGTCTCACCTAGAAATCCCTCTAAAATAATAGTGGATTATTAACACTGCCACATCCTAAACTATTGTTTAGGTCAATATTCATACATGATGGAAGAGACGATACTTACGTGGGGTTTCCTCTGATACAATGACAGCCATGGGCCCCGACAAACCTCTACAACCAAATGCATCCAAAGAATTGATATCATGGAACGACCACCACTCGGAACTCTCGTGATGTAAGACAAGATCCGCACTGACATCATTTACCTGTTCATAATTGATAACTTAATCACTCTTACTTTTGATATCCCAGTTAAGGGCAACAATCATCCTGTCGATCCCTGATTTGAGCCATTGTTATATAATCTAGATAATCTAGAGACAATGTGTGAGATTAACAACAGCCCCTAAAGTAAGGTACATTTGAACTTGTTAGCATGTATTGCTGGATTATTATGTAAAGAAGATTCAAAAGCATACCTCCATTGCAAATGGTCTAACTTCTCCAGAACCAGTGACCCGGAAAAATCTTGGATAAATGTTGAAAGTCCTAAAGCTGCTGAAGGAACCATTCAGAACCCCCTCAACTTCTGATGAATTTGGAAGATCTAATGGATCAACACTTCTTTCAAATTTGACAGTCTCCTTGCCTTTTGGCCGGTCCCTTGTAAGAACCCAAGAAAATTTTATTTCCATGTCACTACTGTTAAGTGACATAGTAAACTGCTTCTGAACCATGTTCGGGACAAGCCAAAGGGTACTTGCGTCAGTTTGGCAACAAATCAGCTGAATGTCGTTCACATTATAGGAATCCAAATAATGCTGGGGATCAAGATCAACACTTGAATCGACTTGATCCCATGCAAGCCTTTCGCAGAGAGTTGTGTAGTACAAGGTCAGCCTTCCACCGGCTGTCTTGATGTCAAGCTGAAAACTGGCATCATTGATCGGATTTGCTATGTTTGTTGGATTACCGCTGCTGTACATCTGTAAGAGAATGGTCAGTTTTTGTTCATAAGAATATACAAATCCTATGAGTGTTGTTTATTGTCTGATTGCTGAGAACATGCTTGTATTTAATATCAAATAATTGGCCTAATCACCTTTTTAAATTCACCTATGTTCTAAAAGAAGAGGTACAAACGATGAAATGAACTACATCATATTAAATCATCCAACCAATCAATAACATCAGAATATTTAAATATCTGGTAAACACCAAAACAAACAAGACAAACACCAAGTCTTTTTTCTTACCATCATCGGAGCCCAAATAACACAGATTAATATAAAGAACAGACAGATGCCATTACAAAACTTAGTCATCTTTGTCTGCTTCTCTCCTTGTTTATGAGTAGCTCTATTCAGAACATTGTCGCACTTAACGAGGTACAAGCTTGCATTTATGTCCTCCAACTGAAAGTGATATAAAAACATCAGTTTCTATTTTCAACTTTATTTTCTGTAGCTCGGAAATTTAACTAAACCAAATAGTAGGCTGAATACATGCACCCCAGACATATTTTAGCAAATATTCCCTGTTCCATATGAATTTTAACCCATTGATTTCACAGGGAACTAATAATATTTCACTTCTCAGCCCTCCCCCTCCCTCACCAGACATGCATTATATGTAAGAGCAGTCACCAATGTAAACTTGAAGAACTTACCTTCAGCCAGTCATACATTGTCAAAGATGTAGTTGTACACGACCAATCAAGGACGCATCTCAATTCGTATAGAAAAGGCAAAGCACGATACAGCCTGTATCCTAGATAGTTAACACGAGAAACATCGCTGGTGAGGAACTGGCGATACAATGTGCTTTTGTTAGGTATACCATGTCGAATTTGCATTGCTTGTAGTGCCAGAGAAACTGCTTTAGTAAGATATATAGCTCGAAGGGCAAATCCAGCAGCATTCTGCTGGGAACCATCCATGTTCCAAGCATAATCAGTGACAGCATATGTGGACAGTATGAGGTTGAAAAGGTAGAAGATAACCTTTCCAGTCACAAATGAACACAAGTATATGATACGATCGACAATCATCAAAAAGAAGATTATCTGCATGAGAAGAGAACCAAGCAGATTAAGGAACCAAATAAAGAAGTGCTGCTTAATCAAGGGAATACAGGTACGTTAGAGAAAATCAGAAATCAAGTTGACTCTTTTAAGATCATGATTCAGAGACTCATGTAGAAATGATATATAATTCCAATTGACAAGATAATCCAAATGAAGGACAGAGAGACACATTGCTTACCATTAGAATAAATACAAACTCTTTTGGGAATTGATCCTCAAGCTGATAATATTCAAGAAATTCACTTTTATTTTTTATAACAGATTGATAGAATATGGCCACAAGAAAGAAAACGGCCAAATCAGCCCCAAAGACATAGGCATAAAGATCAATTTCTCTTTTACCACCTCCAATCACTGAGACTATAGGGTATGGAAATCCAACTTTTTCAGCAAGTCCCATGGATCTTGCTTTAAGGATCTCCTTCGCTACATCAGCTGCTGGAGTAAGAGAGTTATATTGTTCTGCTGGTTCACATTCGGCCGATGGCGAGGCATACACCACCTCAAAAACAACCAAGGCCACATTTGCATTTTCAGAATTCTTCTCAATGCTTTGAATTTGAACCTTACTGGCACAAGGGCAATTATTAGGCTTTTCATTCTTACAGTTTTCATCATGCACAAGCTGCAGAAGCTGATTTATTCCAGATTCTATCCTCTCTGGTTGAATCCCATCCTTAGGCCATAGTTTGACATCCATGGACAATTGAACAAAGTACGGAGGAGATTCTGCTTCTTGTGTTAGAGATTTCCAGTGCTTAGAACAGCTACACACTACCATTTCAACCATTTGTTCCATTAAATTGAAAACCTTCTTTGCTTTCTCACTCCAGCTGGAACCAGATTGAAGCTCCTTGCAGTTCATAAATCCCCCTTTACAATTATTGAACCCAACCGAATACCATTCTCCGTCTTTTGCAGTTATAGAGCACTGTATCAGAGTAAATAAATACACCAAAAATAGAGGTAGCAAACTGATAACAAATGATGAGGTTATCCTTTCTGTAGGAAACCCCAACTCTCGCAGAAGGCCAGACTGGATGCTGAAACCACAATGTTGGATCATTATTTGGTACAAATACTGAATCAAAACATTAAATTCTGTATAGATAAGCATGACAATCCAGAAGACGTAATTTGGCCCAGTATTCACACATAGAGCATATAGGAATAAAGCCGCCAAGTAAACCATGGAAAGCAAACTGAAATTCCAGAGAAAAACAATGATAAAACAACAGTAACACACTACATCGTTATTCGATCTCATCTGGGACCATATATAACAGACTATCCGTCCAATCTGCAGACTGGCAGAATCAGAAGTTCTACTCTTCTCAGACTGCACCGAGGAAGAACGATTGAAATTTTTTTGTTTAATATCTGTGCTTCCTCTGTCATTTAAAACTTCTGAAGATGAGGGCTCATTGGAATCAGAGTCTTCAGATGCAATATTCAGAAAGCTAACAAGATCGCTAACTGCCTGATTTCCAATTGACTGTACTTGGGAAACACCATCACCTAGTAGCTGAACAGCAGAAGCTAAAGAGTTTTCTATTGATTGGCTTTTACCTTTCTTTGATTTGTCCAAATCATTAACAGCATTGTCACCAGCATACTCCTCAAGTTCAGTTATCTCACCAAAAGAAGCTTCCATTAAGTGCTTTGTAAAGTCTACAACAAAGGGACCTTCCCCTCTTACGCTACTGGGATATTCGTTCATATTTAATGAGAAACATTGATCAGAATCGATACTGCCATCCCGTTTCTCAAAGTTACCAAAGTCTTGCATAGTAAGTGAAGCTTTCTTCCTCCTCCTCACACCTCCATTAGTGGGTGATTCATTGCCATAGGCTGTAGTGGAATTCATACCATGTAGCTGAATTTGAAGGTTGAGCATCTCAGATTTCATTTTTTCCACTTGCAAGTTACGCTGACATTTATTCTCCTCAGATTTGCGTATGTGCTGCAACTGTTCAGTCTTCCAAGCAGCCTTTTTCTCTTGCTCCTGTACAATTGCACCAATTTGTTCCGCTTCAAGATATCGAAATACATAATTGAACTCCGAGGAAGAAAACATATATGACTGACATGATACCAAAACAAAAATGATCATTTCTACCAGAACAGATCTCGAGGTAATCCTAAACCCATAATCATACTTATAAAATCCTATCACCTCATAAATGTAATCAACTGTTTCACACTTCCCAGAGCTAAAATCACCAAAAAATGGGGATTGGTAGGCCAGAGAGAGAACAATTACAGCAAAATTGTAAATGCGCAAATACTTGAAGATCTTATTCTTCTTCTTCAGTATGGTAAGCCTCATTCGGAAGAAAATAAGAGCAAAACCCAGGTATCCAAAATGCAAAATGTCATACTCCAAGGTACCCGTTATCAAAATCAAAGCAAGTACTAGATCCAATAGATGACAATAGCAGTAAACCCTCAAATAATCAAGAAATGTCCACATGCTTTTGGTTTCAAATGAGAGATCTCGCCAAACAAAAGCATTTTTACGCTGAGAAACCATCTGCTCATACGTAAATGACCATGAAAAACCAGATGCATGATCCGCACGGAGTTTGAGACATGTAAGCATGAAGACCACATAATAACTGATTAGCATGCGAGGATCATCAACTATAAGACCTGCCAAAGAAAGCAATGCACTTAAGTGAGCATAAAACAAATAGAATTCAGCAAAAAACATCATGACAGCAACCTCTGATTAGAATTGCTCCTGAATAATCTAACCCTCACAGTCGGGGAAGGAAATTTTAGCGTAAAATACATAAACAAATTGCGCTTTTAGAAGCTTACATGAGATCATGTGTACCTTTGACAGTTTTTGCACAGCATAATGTACTGGCTTTGTTTTTATTGGATTCCAACACTCCATGCAAGAGCTTTCTCAGAAAACAAGTTCGGTGTAGGACTTATAGATGAGCCATTATACATATAAGCATAGCTCTTAAAAATTAGGTAACTTCCATAACTAACTTTATCCAATAAGCCTTTCATCAAATTCCCAACATGAAAGCTTGTTAAAGGAACAATCTTGGCGACATTCTTATTTAATGTGATTGCTATTTTTGTTCCAAAAACCAAGTATTTATACATGCACAAAGAAAGAGAAGAGGAGAAACCAAAAAATTATAAAGATACAGGAAAATAGTTTCTCGAGTAGCAATTAACAAAGTAAAAAAGAAAAAAGCACTCACACGTACGCACACACACCCACATACCCAGCCAACATTTTTCACAGTAGTAGAAATATATATTTGAGTTTTTCCAGCAATCATTGCAGCGTGCATTGCTCTCAGTGGCAAGTTGTCGATTCAAAGGCATCATGCTCTTCCACATTGCAAAGTATTCAGCCAGAAGAACAGTAGCAAACAGAAAGGCAAATATCGGCCAGAGTTTACGTATGATAGGGCGTGGCAGGAGAATGCAAGTGGCAAGACATGCAATATAGACCATAGAAATCGCATTTAACAAAGCAAAACTGGCAAGCAGTAGTGCTATCATATTGATCTCAAGGCCAAAGAGGTTGAACATGTTTTCCGTCCAAAACTTCAAATAAACTCTTAGCGTTGTCTTCTGCATTTCAAATCTCTCCTGTCTCAAGGCAACAATCCGTTTCTTCTTCCACTTGTAACTTTCAGTCATTGTTCCCCAGATATAATCATATTTTCTGTTGCTGCCATCACAAGCACCTTTGTGGGACGACGAACCCTCAGATTGTTGATAAATATGAGGCCTGAAAGATGACCATGAATAACTTTGTTCCATCATTTGTGAAGACAGTTCCCTAGATCCAGATAATGACGGGTTATCCTGATCAGAAATTGAAACAAGGTGAGAGAGATCTTCTGCTGAAACAAATAAAGGACAAGGCTCCTCTGATCCATCTACATTCAACAGAGAACTAGGGATCATTTTCAACCAGCGGAAAACATTGTACTGAAGAGTACATGCAACAATCACCAGCACTTTTGGCCTCAAGCCTGCTTCTAGTCCCTCAAAACTCGGTCTATAAGCCTGTAGACCCAGGAAAAGAGACCATTCATGGTGCTTTTGACCAGGAAACATTTTAGCCTGTTTACCCCACATCTGAAATAGGTATTCAGCTGTCACCAGCAATCCTGTGTAAATTAAGAATGATGTTGACGGGGTTCTGGACGCTTTAGGCAATGCTGAACAGAAGACCAGACCTAGAAGATAAAATAAACCAAATGCACTTATTGGAGATAATGATGCGTAAAACAGCGCAACAAAAAAAATCTTTTGGCTGTGCCAGATCAAAAATCGTTTGGTGAACCCTGATATTCCCAACTGCAATGGATCGGGATCTTGCGATTTCAAGTGTTCACTTTGTCTTCTCTCATAGCTATAAAGTTGCATGACAATCATGATTGCTAAAGACTCCGAAAGATTTTCAGACAAAGAAGCTTCCATATTATAGCCAAAGCTAACAAGAAGATCGAACTTTGAGGACATCCATGTCTCGAAAGTGGGGAAAATGCTTAGGATGTAAATGAAGACAAAAACGGCAATTGCATATACTTTGAGTGGAAACCATAGACGCCGTTTTGTCTTCTCAACAAGCTGTCTTCCAATGATCCAGACAAGGAGAAGGAAAATGTAACCAAATGATATGTAATTGGGTCTGACAAGGTAGACTGCAATAAGAATGGTGAGAAACGCAATATAGGTTCCAAATGATCTATATGTAGACAAGACCTTCTTCCCAATTGCATTCAGATACAATGCTACCCTTCTTTCTGAAAGAAAAAAGATGAGCACGTGTGAAATACAATAATTATAGTTCATTCCTTTAAAAACCATCGCAACTAAGAGCTAGGTCGAGCGTATAGTCTCCCCAAAAAACTATAGGAACCCATTTAGTATGATTGTTCTTAAGGTTACAGAACTCTTAAAGCATTAGCATATTTTCTCTAAAGAAACTGTGAAGGTAAATATAGTTGTAACATGTGAACTAAATGGGAATGTTGACAATTTAACCTTGAATAAAGTTATTCTGCACTTGCATAGAGTTACAGTACCATGAGAGCAACTTGCAGAATTGTCTCTGATGTTGGAGGTGGCATAAACTGACAAAAGAACTGATTTGCTTAGACCAGCTCTCAGGATGCTAAATCCAATTGGAGGACAGGCTGTGTGCTGAACAATCGCAGAAAATGAGAACAACATTTCAAATCCATGGTTATAAATGGCACAAAAGCATGCAAGTATAGCTATTTCCAGGAAGTCCAACGAACTATCACTTTCAAGGAGACCTACATGCATTTGCAGCCAAGTAAAAAGGACAAAAGTCAGATCTGGTGAATACAATGGAAAATTGCTGAAAAGAAATTGATTAATGCAATTACCCAAACACTTAAAAAATTAAGGTTAATAAACCTTACCTAACTGTGATAGCACGTCCAAACTAGTAGAACCTTTTTGTTCCAGTTTTCTGGAGACCAGATTCAGCTGAAGAATATACAAAATTGCGAAATGAGCCTCGCAAAGAAGAATAAGAGATTGGCGCATCCTTTTATTCACCTTATGGCTCAAAAGATATGCAAAGAAGAATATCACTGAAAGGAAACAAAGAATTTATTTAACAATCAGAATATTGAACAGCATTAAACTGCAATAAATCTCCAATTCTTCAATTACACTAGGTCATTAGAAAAAAATAAAAATAAAAAGGAAATGTAAACTAATCCATGTTTCTGAGTTTCACATACTATAAGCAGCGTGGATGAAACCAGGTTTCGTAGCAATTAGGAAAATCAGCAAAAGCATAATAGCCCGAGAACACTTGCGCAGACCCCAAGCAATTGTAGCCACTATTAAGACTTTGGCATCTTCTTTTACTGCAATTGTATATGAAATAAGTAAAATAATCAGGATTAATGTCAAACGAAGGTGACTTCAGCAGAAAAGAAATTGCAGGACAACCATAACAATGAGCGGAACACTAATAATACGTCCATCTTTGTCTACAATAACGGGATCAGAGTAAAATAAGAGTAAAATAATGGGTGCCATCTAAAACCTAATTAAAATGACAAATCACAGGAAACTTAAAGAAGTTTGTGGTGACTCTAAACCTGAGAACCCCAGCTAGTTAAGACGGCATGAACCAAGTAGCGCAAGGAAAGGTGATTAAACATGGGCCATTCCAATATAAGTATTGAGCCAGAAATATGCTTTCTCAAAAGCAGAGAATTGCAAGCCAAGAGAAATTATTACAAGGGCAACCCAACCCACACAGGTTAGCAGTCAAACAACCACAACTGGCTCGTGCAAGACTCACTTAAGCAGCATCTATTCAAGCAGTGGCAATTACAGTAGTGATCACAAGTGAAATACATGTAGGCCAAAAGTGAAATAAAGCAAATGGGTGTACATTATTTTCCAGTAACAATTTAGTTTCTAATTGTCAATGCTGGAAAAAGACTTCCACCTTCCTCAGTCTCATTCTCAGTAGATAACCGCCTTTCCTCATTTGATAGGCATAGAAATACTGAGTTGTTTACAAGGTTCCCAAGAGCTACAAGAATCCCAAGACAGAACTGTGCTAGAAGGAAGAAACCAGGTATAGGATAGTGCCATAATCCAACCATCTCCCAGATCTCCATATCCTAAGTAGAAAGGAGAACTTTATCAATTTTGCTCGAACTGATACTTTACAAAACCCAACTAGAAGGTGTATAAGATAAGAAGTACCTTTCCAGCTTTCAACTTCGTGTATGCAAAAGCCACATTGAAAACATAGGTGCTCACAGCCCACAAGAGAATGAAGACAAGAAGCAAGCCGTTCAACCGATGCAAACGGAACAAAGATGGAAAAGCATACAGAATATAGCCGACATATGCAAGTAATCCAAATGCACAAATACTTGCAAAGTGGAAGCTCCAGTATGAAAGAGCGAACAGGGATATCTGCCATATTTACATCTAAAGCTTTATAATATAAGAAAGGAAAAGTGAAGAACATGCGTAAAATTACGTTAGCATGAAACATTAACTATTAACATCTTTGTTTCTATCAAGGTTGATAGTATCGAGTTTGTAATCATGTACCGGGAAGCCATATGTAAACCAGTTGATACTAAAGATCCTGAAAACTGGTCCCCTTAATAAAATGTTGGTATGCCTTACACCAGACCTGCAATCAACAGGAACAAGTTAAAAAACTAGTGATATGCCATAAACTTTAACATAAAAATGAAAAATGTGAGGGGACAAAACAATCTTCAGCCAAAATGTCTAATTCATGCTAAAATTTACCAGAGTGAAACTTAGAGCACTGTGATAGAAACACACCAAGAGAGTATCATCATCATCTATGCTATTTAAGAAGAAAGAGGATTTTCACTAATAAGTTCTGGTTTGTGGTGACAGACCAATTTTCTGACACACAAATGATTTCCTCTTCAATGACCTAACAAGAGATGCATTAAAGGCCTGAGTCAAAATTTACTTTTCAAGCACTTAACTGCTTATGCTCACGTTCATTAAAACCCATCTATTCAACTGCCTTTATCATCTTCTTGGTTCTCAATCTCATCAATTAGATTTTTCTCCCTTATAATTTTTCAATGTCACTTTAAATTAAAGTTAAGTCCCATCCTTTGTGGCTAAGATTAAATTTTCTTTAAATGGCCATTGAAATTTTGGAATTAGTTTCTTCCAATATACATGAAAAATCAAGGATATGAATTGTTTATAGGTTGATTTTATCACAGAGGTTCTACAGTACAGTAAACTATGTTGCTTCAAATCTTTCAATTTGGAGCAAGTATACTAAAGATAAAGTATACTTAATATCATATTGGGATTTATTTTCATTCTATTTATACATTATGCAACTTTCACTTAAGTTCAAGAGTACTTGACAGTAAATTCAATTTAAACTAAGGGTAAATTACAACTACCTCCCCTGAAGTTTGTCATAATTACGAATACTTCCTCGTTGTTTGAAAAATTACAAAATCCCCCTCAAATAGAAAATAATTATGTAGTCCCTAGACTGTAAAAGGAACATTACTATTTTACCCTTGCTAATTTTTTTTATAAAAAAATTAAAAAAAAACACTTAAAATAATATAGAAGAATTTGGGGGTCGGTAAAATAAATAATCTATAGGGAATATTAGTTCAAAAAATATTTTAGAAATTATAATATATATATATAATTATAATTCATAATCCAGAAGGGCATTTTGGTCAATTCACCACAAAATTAGTAAAAGCCTAACAGATTGGGCTCGTTGTTAGACGGCCATTAAAATCAGGGGAATTATTTTAGACGGCCATTAAAATCAGTGGAATTATTAGTACTTTTCCAAACAACGAGGAGATATTTGTATTTATGCCAAACCTCAGGGGAGATGGTTGTAACTTACCCTTAAATCAAAGAAACTTAGAGAAACTATATTTGTCTTTGTTTAACTAGAATAATAAGTCTAATTAAATAATTAGAAGATAATCCACATTTTGGTGCTCAACTGGATAAGCCAAAGGGGGCTGGTAAACTAAGAATGACTTAAAGCGAATCCATTGCTCTTGACATATATATCAGTTATGATTGTATTTACATGTAAATAACATGTTCCAATTCTTCATTAATCAAGAAAAATATGAACAAGCCTTCAGTTACAATCAATAAGAACTTAAGCATGTAGAAACTGTCTATAATAGTTGCTAATAGAAAAGCAAACATTATTTACATTCGTATAATGATACTTGCATTCCTAGAGTTAGCCAAATAGTTGTACACAAACTCCCACATAGCTAGGTGCTACACAACAGCTAAAACAAGTCCGTTGAGTAGCACTTACCTCAGCTGGTGAACAAAAAAGGAACTTCTTGAAGGAAGAAGTTGCTCAGTCAAGTTGCCTTCTCTCAGTGACATGATGAATTCCATGTCTTCTAAATCATGTTTCACACATGACAGCTGCATAAATATTTCGGAATCAGTTATTACTTGTTCAAAGTCCATCTTTAGCTCACCACTTAAGTGTTTACTGGAGATGGACTTCATCCTGTAGTAGTTAACTTTATATTTCAATAACTAAGGAACTACCTTGTGAGAATCTGCCCGTTTCAAGAGAAAAGAAAAATCACCATAATGCAGACAAATATTACAAACAAAAGCAATTAGGAGGAGATCTTGAACTAAAGTTCAGAAGTATGTAAAGGGAACAGAGGAGGCTGAGGAACAAGGGCAGGAATGGAGGGAGCAAAGGAGCCCTTCAATAATCCTAACAGCGAGATGTGTAACTTCTACAATTTTTTCGACATACTACCTACCCCACGCTACACAAATCAGTCTCACCAGGCATATGATACACATACAGCTGAGAGCTGATTTGATTGGCAAATCAGAGAGTAAGGTTGATCTAAATGCAGAGCAGTGTGCTACCTTGCATAAAGGAGTGATATTTGGATTGGATTCTCTTTCAAGTTCCTCTTAATAAGTAAAAAGGCACATTCAAAGAAAATATAGACCAAGCTTGCGATATTCACAATTACCAAAGTGCATCAACTTATAAATCTACGACATAATGATAATGGAACTGATAGTGGACTAGCAGTAGGCTTTGTTCCTAGCAGAGTGGAGTGTCTAAAAAACCATTCTGAATGGGAGTGTGGATGTATATCTAAAGGAATGGATGTATATTATGTCATCTAGGGAGAACTGGTAATGGGTTGAGGATATGCTTACAGCGAGTGCAACATCAAATCATAAACAATTTCTATGAGCACTTTTTCCGGTCATTATTTAAAACTATGGCTTGGAGTTATACTCTACCTTTACCCTTACATAGTCTTCTAATCACCATTTATCATAAGCATAGAACTGCAAAAAGAAATCAATCCGCCAAAAGGGAAAAGATTTATGAAATTCATTCACGCTGCTTCACATCATCAATAATGTCCAAGTCCTTTTTAGAACCTATAGCAAGAAATCCTCCTGCCTCTTCCTACCTTTTTCCTAAACCTAAATCCCATTTATACTTCATGCCTCTGATAGAACAGCATCAAAACTCTTATGACATTTTTTCAATATTTCCTGGATGTGATTGACCTTATCCTTTCCAGGGCTAAGTAGTTTGAGTTGATTTCTTCAAATCAAAACCTCATTCTCTTCTGATAAAAGCTAATGAAGAAGCAAAAATTCCAAGAATCACAGTGATTTTCCTCCACACATGATTTATGTGGCTTCTAGAACCACAATGTAGTGATTATGTTGTTTTGCTTATCAGTATTTACAAAATAACCAAAAAACAGTTTCCTTAAAGTGATAAACGGACATCTACCTATAAGCATCACTAAGTTGGCCTGTTTTAACCAAATTGAATGAGTTGTTTTTTCAACATGCCAGTGGAAGTGAACATTTACCAGTATGTTGCAATTCATGTCAAATTTCGGTAAAAGGATCCCGCTATGGAAGAAATAGATGGGCAATACTTGACCTAGATTTCTTGTATCTCCACATGGGGGTCTTATTACATTGTTTAACTTTGAGACCTCATTTGCTTTCACACTTATAATTCTTCAAGTCAGATACCAAGTTTTGGTCCATAGCCATTAGAATCAAGATTTAAATGTTTTTTCACTGTGCTTTATAACATTATTGTCCTGTATATGACAAGCAATGAATTACATAAGACAAATCAGAGCCTAATGACTATCACAGAAAATAAAAGGGACTATATTTAAGTACATAATTTCAAGTTCAATTATGAGGATCACAGACGGCATGGAAAAGTAGAGGTCAAGTTGTATAAGATGACAAAAATGTATAACAGAACACCATTAAGAGACATTTTTCAAGGTAGACATGGCTCATACTTGGTCCATATCGAGAACTAGATTTTTACATTGTCTAAAGGTTTTGTGTATAGCAGGTGCAACACAACATGTAAAAGGGCCTGATAATGATCATGGAATATGAAAAGTAATGGTTAAGTACATACCTTAAATTATCATAGTGAACATGGGAAACTAGAGGTTGAGTAGGAAACTAAGACAACAAAAGCATACCATATAGTAGAACACCATCAGGGAAGTGCCTGAACAAATTTGTTGCCAATCAGAATCAATGGATACTTTGTATAGACCGATTGAGTTAGAAATTGCTTGAAAGCTATGCGGAAACCCAACAGGAAGCTGATACACATAAAGTAAGCAAATGCTAAAGCCAGCGTAAGCCCAGAGCGGCTTCCACCACCTTCAAATCATGTATATAAGAAGATTAGGTCTGATGCAAAACTGAAAGTCAAACTTAAGTAATTGAGCTTTCATTTGCAAGATTATCTCTTTCAAACGAAAGACAAAACTTGTAACAACTGAAGGGCAAAATACCTGAAAAGACCTAAGAAGTTGCTTGTTAAAGACCAATCAACAAGACCAACACAGCTGCAAACAAAAAATGGTAAAGATAGCCAAGAAGGATTGCTGATCCCTGAAACCAACTGAACTGCAGGCAGCAACAAGCAGGAAGCGAACCTAAGACGATAGCCTTTGATTTGGAGAAAATTGAAAAAGAGAAAGAAATGATAGTCAATAGATAACCGAAAACCTGATATTCAATATTACTTATTCCATACCCAAAAGAATAAGAATAAAAATAAAAAGCAAAGTTCTAAACCTTTAACTAACGAATATGGAAAAAATTACCAGACCAAGTTTCTGCACGTATTTTTGTTCAATTCAAAATTTGGAACAAGTTACTCATAAATGATATTGCATGCCCCGTATTTTGGGCATGCAGTGAAGTACCCCAATAAAAGATCTAACCTTGATGAAGTTCAGTCTCTAATAATTTCCCAGCAAGACTGTTTCTATATTAGTACCTCCCAAACAACACCAGAAGCATAAGATTATCATATTACAACCTTTTCATTTTACAGACTCCATGAGACAACAAGATGAGTATTATAAAAACACCTTTAGCACAAAAAGTACGAAGAGATATTCCTCAAAAGTAGTTTTCAGTGTTCTGCCTCCACTTGTGGGTTTTGGACAATGCCATCTACAATTTCAAATTTAATGCACACCTACTGTCTCAAGTGTAATAACATGCAGGAAAGAAGTACGCTTAACATCGTTAGAAACAGAGAGGTTACACAGTCAACTTGGACAAACCTATATGTTTAGCAATTGAAGACAAGTACACCCAGAAAGAATCTTCAGAACGCCAGAAAGAACCTTGAAATTCTACAAAGCCAAATTTGTCCTTCTTGATCTCAGTGAGAGCAATAAGTACAACTAATAATTCTATAACCAGGAAGTAGATAACTCTGGGAGACGTCCAGGAGGGGCCCCTGCAAAAGCATACCATATTGAATAGTTATTAAGGAAGTCTCGTATCTTATTATTAATTACATGTTCAATACGACTGTTATTAGAATATTTTATTATTAAGTAAATGCCGAGCTCAAAACTTTAGAGGAAATTACCCTTTTTTGGGATATCATTGGATCTTATACTACTTTTCTAAACACTTTTTAACTCATTATGTCTAGAATTCAATTACCCTTGGTACTAAAATATGGATGTTTTAATATGTAACACTGTCAATTCTACAAAAAAAAAAAAAAAATGCTGGATTATCTCTCATGCCTTAGTCACAGTTGAATTGTTGGTTAACCATCAAAGTTACTGCTATTCCAAAATGGTATCAAATTGTGAAGTTTTTACTTTCTTTCTTTTTTTTTGTTTTCTGATATTGCATGGTGCCTGACTCTCAAGTTGTGTTTGTTTCTCTATTTCTTCGAGTTAATATGGTTTTTGTCCTTTTATATGCTACATATGATTCTTTCTTTTTGAGGTTCTGTATTGCAACTTATGCATGCTTCATTCAGAAATTGACATGCTTTTAAGTACTTGTAGTTCATGATAGGTGCCATTTATGGATCTTTACCAAAACTTTGCCTAGACCACACAAAAGGAAAAGAAGAAAAAAAGAAATGGACAGTATCTTGGATCTGTCTGTGGAGCTTAGATCATTGAAGAATGGAGAACCAGCCATGAGATGGAAATTAGAAAATCTTACTTGATAAGTCCAAGTAGTTTTATCCACCAGGCATCTGCAATGCTCCACTGCGGATCCAGAGAAGCGCATATAGAAAGAAAAAGCACTTGCAGAAGTATCACAAATGAAGAGTATATGAAAACAAACCACAAAGATAGATTTCTTCTTCTGAATCGAAATTCTGCAGGAATTGCAGAAAACAAAGTGGGTAGGATGAAAACCCCAATATTTGGTTAGACACTAGAGAAAAGAACACTGCCATTATGCTTATTGAAAATCGGCAAGTTATACCACTAAACTACATATGAGCATATACAAATAAAATGAAGTTGATAAATTTCATAAAGTTGAAAAGATGATCAGGTAAAGTAGCCTCATTCAATTCCAAACCAAAGTGTTACCTTTTTTTGGGGCAGTAAACCGGAAAAGAAGAGAAGTCAGCAAGTTGATGAGAGAAATCAAACTCCAGTTCACTAACCCAGCTGCAAAAGTAACGCAGATTGTAATGAAGAAGAGTATAATCAAAAACAAGAAAATCCTTATACATAACCACTGAAAAGCATTTAAACATAACATGTCATACAGAACAACTATACCTGTTTAGTGGATACATGTTAAGGAGTGATAGTCTAAAAGATTGAACAATTTGTTTTAAGTGTCAACAGGTCTTTAGCTTCTGATATGAGGAAACGCAAAAAAAGATGCTTCAGTCTACAAAGATGGACAAATAATATGTTCTTCCTTCTTCAAATCCCTGTTTCTATATTGCAATGTTTTCATAGCATATCTATTCTATCAAGACAAAGATAAGAACAGCGTCAATACAACTTATTTCGTTGATGTGTTCTCGGGCATGGCCTATCCTATCCGGTTCTCTTCAAATTTCAAGGGCATGATCAGTTTAAGCAATCTTGTACTGAATTGGGGCGTAAGCAATCAGCAGCAATCAAGTATCAAAGAAAAAGCTCACCCATACCTGTCAAAAGCAGCAATGGCAACAGGAGCCCACTCAAGATACTTCTCATTGTTGCCACTTTCTACAATTCAATATCATGTCTTCTCCAAATTTAGGACACGGCTTCTTTTATTCTCATCAAGAACTGAGGAAATAAAAGTAACCCGTTTGATCAAGAAATATGCTTCGGCAGGAACATCAAGAACATGTGTCAATGATTTGCCCTCAAGAACTCATACCAATGCACTTTAGGATACGGGTTTTTTCATTCTCGTCAAGAACAAGGGCAAAAAACCCCTTTGATTAAGAAACAGGCGTCAGCACAAACATCAAGAACATGTGCCAACCGTTTGACGGCAATGCACTTCATGGCACGGGTTTTTTCATTCTCATCAAGAACTAAGGAAGAAACACAAGAAACCCGTCTGATCAAGAAACAGCCATCTGCAGAAACATCAAGAATCTGCACCAATAATTTTCCTGTAAGAACTCAACATCAATGCACTACTTCTACCCGTTCGAGAAAATGGGACTTGAGTCCTTGATAATATGAGCGCCAGTTGATCAAGATTTATACGAAAATACAGGGTGAAAATTCTTGTAGTATAGAGTGTGATCTCCAGCCTGTGAAAATTGAATTCATCAATTGGAGGGGGATTATTATATATAAATTATAAATAAGCATGTGTCAAAATCGCTGTAAAATGAAGTGTTTGCCAGGACATCGTTGTGTTCTTCCCGTTGAGGCAAGAGAGACGTTGCTGGATTTTCCATAATAGAAAACAGCATCGTTTCTTCATGGGTATTCTTGTCTTTTCGCTTAATTTTCCATATAAGAAAGCATGCGCTTTTTGATGGGTA
This sequence comes from Sesamum indicum, assembly GCF_000512975.1. Classification (NCBI taxonomy): domain Eukaryota; kingdom Viridiplantae; phylum Streptophyta; class Magnoliopsida; order Lamiales; family Pedaliaceae; genus Sesamum; species Sesamum indicum. Next base: position 1,338,610 of record NC_026150.1, read on the forward strand.
TTCTTGTCATTTTGTTTGATTTTCCAAATAAGGAAACGTCAACCTTTGACGGCTATTCTTGTCATTTGGCAGTATTGGGCCTTTGGGTCGGGTGATTTTCTTTCTTTTTTTAGTTTTTTTCTTTTTTTTTTTTTGTGAGTTTTGACTTAAATTGAAAGAATGATTATACTCTTTTTTCCTTAAAATTTGATATAATTATACATGAATTTTTTATAATTTAAAAAATTATATTTATTACTCCTACAGTTGATTTTTTCAAATCAATAGATCTTTTTATTAATCAAAATTCACCGAATTTATTAATATTAATAAAAAAAATTAAATAAAAAATTACATTTACTTTCAATTAACTTTTCATGTCAGATTTTTTTTACAACTAAATTCTAATAATTATAAAAATCACGAATTATATGATTTCATGTGAATCATTAATCCAAAGATGATCGTACACAATAGAATCTCGATGGGGTCAATATGAGCAGAATATAAGAGGCAAATTTTTTTGACATGCTTTGGTATCGATGAAAGACTTGGGACATTCGTGTAAACTTTTAAAATCTTAAAAATAACCCCTACGCCACATAACTATCTTCAAACATGGATATTAATTACATAATTGTATATATATTGATAATTAAAACACACTCGATATATATGGACACTTTAAATTTATTATTTAAATTAAATAAAAGAAAGTAAAAATAAAATGAATAACTAATTATAATCGATAAGATGAACTAATTTACAATGTTTATAAATAAACCTTTATTAATAAATTCGAATGAAAAAAGTGAAATTTATTTTATAAAATAAATAAATATATTTCAGGATATTTAGTTCATGCATATTATAACAATCAAAATAGTCACTCTAAATTCACACTTAATTAATAATATAAATAGCTAGAAAGTATATATTTACATTAATCCTTATGGATTGAAATAAATCAACAAAAAAGAATGTGTTTTTGTGGATATACAAATTTTTTCTTGGATATTTTTGGAAATTATATCAAGGATTTTCTTGCAAGAAGTGAAAACTTTCTCTATGTTTGGTTTTGTGTTTTGGCCCATTTTAGAGATGGGCCAAAACACAAACATTATGTTTGGTTTCATTTTTAACTTGTTTTGATATACTTTTTGGAGATAGAGAGAGAAAAACAAAGATAAATAAGAATGTGTTAGAGATAGTGTGTATGTTTGGATTTGTTTTTGGAAATAATATAAAATAAGTATGATATGTTTGATGTTGTTTAGTAGGAGACAAAAATTACTGTTCATTGTCAAATCATGTCTCTTTTATATATATTTATATATATGTATGAGTATGAATATACTTTTATATATATTTATATATATGTATGAGTATGAATATAATTTTTTTATTTGTAGGTGTAGATTTATTTTGATAAAAAACAAAAGAGGCACTGTTTCAAAACATCTCAAAACACCACCAAAACTTCCAAAACAAATCAAGGCAAACATTGTCCATGTTTTGGCCCATCTCGAAGATAAAACAAAATTGAAAGCAAACATAGTGAAAACTTTGTTTGGTTTTGTGTCTCCACACCTTCACTAGGAGTGAAGTAAATTTTGGTTTTTTTTTTTTTTTCTCTTTCTTCTCTCTTTCTTATTTTTGGATTTCTTCTCTCTCTCTCTCATTTCTTTTCTGTTAGCTTTTTCTCTTTGTTTTCTTTCTTCTTTCTTCTTTCTTCTCTCTCCTTTTTTTAATTGTTTTTTTTAAATTATTTGTATTATTTGTATTATATGTATTATATACTATTTAATATATAATATATGTAAAATATAATTAATAATTACTACTAAAAAATAATTATTAATTTATGAAACTATTGATATAAATATATTTACTATCAATGCTACTTGGTCAAAATATTTAAAATTTTTCTACCTAACGGAAAAATTATAGCAGTTGCATATACTACTGATAATATATCAGTATTATATACCTAATTCGTATTTTTATTACTTCAATTGTCTATTAAAATTTATCAGTTTATATATAAAAGTCTAATTAATGTATTATAAAAGTCTAATTAATGTATTTTCAACATGTTATATAGTGCATTTAACGCTTGATTACAATTTTTTTCAATTTAGACCATTTAATCTTTTGTACTCATAATTTTTCCTATTTCAATGAAATATTTGAGAAATTTGAAAATTGAGGACAATATACCAATAATACATACTTAATTCTAAATTTTTTATTTAAATTTTATATATTATGTTTTTTCATTCCAAAGATAAAGTCTAACAAAATTATTTTGGAGACAATACTACAATGTACTTAATTATGTATTAAATTAGAATTATTATTTAAAATATAAAAAGAAATGCCTCAATAAAAAAAATTACTTAACATAAATATATATATTATATTTCACTAACAAACAAAATAATATATACATACACTATATTATATTACATGACATGATTTGACAATGAACAGTAACTCCTGTCTCCCAAATCCCAACATCAAACCTACACCACTTATTTTATTTTATATTATCAAAACACATACTTACTCATCTCTATTTTTCTCTCTCTATCTCCAAAACACAAAAACAAAAACACCCAAAACATTAATCCAAACATAATCTTTATGTTACCTTCCATCAACCCAACACGACGTCGTAATGGAGAAGAATGTCCGGTTCCATGTTCCAACCGCGGAACTCCTCTCACCTTACAGAAGTTATCAACTCCCATTACAACAACGTTGAACAAAGATGGCTGCTCTAGCTTCAACGTCTCTCTGCAGTGGTCAAGTTTCAAGGTTTCCTCCGACCCAGTGTTTGTTTCCCAGAAATCTTGCACAAATCAGGACCGGGTTTCAATTCAGAGGTTTCAGAATTCGAGCTAGTTCAAATGAGCTAGAGACAGAAACAGAAAAATGGTCTGAGAAAGACCTTGATCAAGAACCCGTGAAAGAAAGAGAAACTCAAGAAACCAGCAAGATTTCAAGTGGGCCGACATCCGCTGCTCCAGCACTCGACAAAGATCTTAAAAAGGCGAGTTTTTTTTTTATTTTTTATTTTCTGATTTCTAGTGGGTCTATGTGTTATGTTTCAGTTTGTGTTTTTCAGTGCTGTCTGTCCTTGTTTGATGATAGATTAAGCAAATGGAGACTGGGTTTTGGTTATTGATTAAGTGTGTGAATTGATTTTTCATCTGTAGGACATTGTTGTAAGATTTCAAGAAAAGCCCCTCTATTTATTGGTCTATGCATATAATTCAGATAGATGTCCTGGTTACATGTCAGCATGCAGCATTAGGCACAAATGAGAATTTGTGTCGGTACATATAACGAAATAATTTAGGTTGACTATAAAACTGCTTGTTAGTACTAATCTGTTGATAACATAGTAGTATAAAAGTTCAGCTTGTATGATATAGATGCAATTCATGAAAAATAATGTACATATATATGGTTTAACTTGCAAAAACTAGGGCATTGATTTGCAGAAACATTGATTTTGTGGGCAAGAGGGGATTGTTTACTACGTAGACTAACGTGCAAGAATACGGACAACTTCGAGAAGAAATTTATTAGATGAGTATACTATGCTTCTATGGTTATTCACATTAATGTTGACACAACTATGATTATCTTGCTTATTTCTCAGGTCACAGTTCTTCGGTTTCATATTCGGGCTAGTTCTCAGTTCTCTGTACATGACATTGTGGCATCTATATGTCATGTCATTAGATTTTCATCTTTGTCTTATTCGCAGTATGAACGACTTTCCTGTATTGGTATTCATTACATTATTAATTGGAATTGGTAAGTAGCACACGTTAGTCACCTAATGTTGGAGGAGCCCAGTCCTTGCTTCTGTGGTTATTAATCTGTATGCATCACTCTTTCACAGGTGGTCCAAAAGACTGCTGCAACCTTTGCACCGAGAGCTTCCACTGCAAGCAAAAATCCTGCCGTACCAGGCACTGTTTTATACACTGTTTTTGAGGTTCAAGGATATGCCTCTCTATTAGTTGGCGGAGCTCTCTCTTTCAATCTCATATTTCCCTCAAATGAACCAGACATATGGAGACTAATGGGCATGTGGTCGATATGGATGTTCAGTAAGCAACGCTTCATTTCTCATTAGAAACTATATTAGTTCTGTATCAGGCATCAATTTTTAGGCACTCGTGGTTGTGTTGCACATATTTCCTCCAGGATTCTTGGATGCTACTGAAAGACAGTTGAAGATAGGAGAAACTAAAAAAAGATATATATAATTTAGCTTGATATAGTATCCTTTCTGTTCTGAATTAAAAATATGTGATTTGGGACTTAAGATGGCTCAGACATTGACTTATGAGCAATTATTTCATTAAACAACTCAAAACTTTGTCGAAATTCTTGTTTCATGTCGTTATTAATGGTAGATCTTTGTGAACAATTTTAGTGTCCTGCCAAATATACTTGGTTCGTTATTTAAAAGCTATTGGCATTTGAGTGATATTTGTCTTCCACTTTGATAAAGAAAATATTTGCTGTTTCAGCTATTCCTTCTCTTCGTGCACGGGACTGCTCCAAGAACGAGAAAGAAGCCCTCAATTATCTCTTCCTCCTTATTCCATTACTTAACGTCATAATCCCATTTTTCTTGAAATCGTTTGCAGTAGTTTGGTCTGCAGATACCATAGCCTTTTTTGGGATGTATGCGTGGAAGGTATACATATCATTAGCAATTCACATCCTTTCCTGTTTCAGCCTTCATCATTATTATTATGATTATTTAGTTTGTTACTATCTTTTCTGGGCAGCTTGGATGGCTTTCACAGAAAGAGTAGCATTTATACATTGTGGATGGGGAGAGTATATGTTGGTTCGACCCGTTGACGAGCTAGCGTCTCAAATATCCTGGATACCTCCATACCTTGAGCCAAGAATAGGTTAACTCGACGTTAGACGACATATTGGCTGGTTTATCTGGGCAAGATGGAAAATGCCACATAATGATGTTTTCAGCTGGCCTTTGATTGTAACATTTTATTTATATATGCCCTTTGCCAGATGTTTGAGAAACATTGATGTGATATAGAAAGGAAGAACACAAATTCTTGTTGTACTAAAGAATTATACCCTGTGAGAGGTTTATCTTTGAGGTTGTCGCATTTCTGAACAGGTACCTATGGTTCGTTAGCATCTGAACACAATGCAATGATTTTTCAATACCTGAACAACCAACTTCTAATACCGTGAAAGGAGGGAAGGGTAAGTTGATCCACTTTCCTTCAACTTCATATCACAGAAGAAAGGTTGACACCAAAATTTCCATGTTCTTTTCTTTTCACAATTTTCTATCTCCAATCGCTATTACTAACACATACAACTACTGATCAGATCAATGTCTGAATCTAGAATGAATTGTATGAACTACTGTGATGTGGGCTTAAACATTGAAAAGGCCAATTGGGCACAGAGCAGTTAGCCCAAGGCCCAAGCGGATTCTTACCCAGTTGAGACCGATTGGAAGCCCAACCGAACTGGGCTTGAAGGACACAGGTCAGTGGAAAAAGTGAGATTGGCGACACACGGGTGCATCTAAAACAGCGCAGACGTTGTTCGTACAGTGGGACTATATCCTTCTCACTTGATCGTTGGACTATTCACGCTCGTCAAGTTCGGCACTTTTTGTGCAGATTTTGAGCTTATTTCCAAGCCCGTTAACTCCCGACGTACAACCTTCGATGATCGGAAACGCATCATAGGGAAATACACGCTTTGCTGGTCCCCTTCTTAAGAATGCTTGTCGACATTTGTGATGTGCCAGAGGATAAATCAGCTACTCGATGTTTGAGCAGACAGAACCATAGAAACAGAAAGTAATATTTCAGTAGACTGAGCAAACCATTGGAAGATAATGGACTGTCAATGGCTCATTTTCTTGACAGCCCTCTTATTTTCAGCCACGACCGACGCTTCCCACTGTGCAAACCACGGTCAGTTTTCAGTTAATTCTGCTTTTGTGTGTGTGTGTGTGTGTGTGTGTGTGTGTGTGTGTGTGTGACTGCATTGCTAGACGTCATTCATTTTTTAAAGAAGTATAGTGGTGCTTCCTCAAATTATTTTACCTATTTTTGCTGAAGTTAATGATTTTATTGTTTGTTTTGGGAAAAAATGCAAGCAATCCTCACGTATGACAAACGAGCAAATTAAACCTATAAAAATAAATAGCAATTTACCTCTTTATATTTTTTTTGAAATGCAGTAATTTACTCGTATATTTCATAAAATGAAACAGCTTAGCTTGTCCAAGGATTTTGTTGTTGCTCATTTGCAATATTATAGGGTTTAAATTACATTAAACCCTTTGTTTTTGCACTATAATACAGGAGTTGATATAGTGCGGAATATCAGTGAGGAGGGACAGGACAGCTATGGTATCCCTGGCTTATCTCATACGACTGTTGCCGGTTCACTCATGCACGGTCTAAAGGAGGTAAAAAGCTTCCAAGTTAACTGCAACTGTATTTGGAAAATTGTGAATTTCATCTACTTGTTAGACATGTTCAACGGTGTGGTAATGAAAGATAAGATTCTATTACTGCATCCTATTTCTTTCCAAACATCAAATCCCAAACAACATTGATAGTGAATCTTGTTTTTGTTCAAAACCAAAGAAAGAATAGGTTTCCTTTGTATTTGTCTCATCATATCTTCATCGAGTCTCTAGCACTTGTGCATTTTCTTATTGTTTTTGGATAATTAAGGTTGCTGCAGTTCGTGACAGGTTGAGGTATGGCTTCAAACAATTGCTTCAGGAGCTGCAACACCAATTCACAGGCACTCTTGCGAGGAAATCTTTGTGGTTGTAAAGGGTAGTGGGACTCTGTATCTCGCCTCTAATTCAGATCAAAACCATCCTGGAACTCCACAAGCGTACCCGATCTTCACAAATAGTACATTTCATATTCCTGTTGATGATGTTCATCAGGTACAGTGGCTGATATTCTTTCTTGATCGATGATTTAGATACAACCTCAACACGCTGTAATAGACCTTAATCTCCCTTCATTTATGACAGGTGATAACGATTTTGACTGCATTTGGGTTTTGACGAATGTGGCTTTCTGCTATATGCAGGTCTGGAACACAAATGAACAAGAGGATTTACAAGTTCTAGTTGTCATATCCCGACCACCAATGAAATTGTAAGCCGTTCGCCTTCTTTTTCTCTTGTAAGATATACTGTATTCTCCTCTGTGGCAGAAGAAAGAGCAACGGTCTTGTCACCAAGCTACTGGTGTTTGATTTCAGGTTCATATACGATGATTGGTTCATGCCACACACTGCTGCCAAATTGAAATTTCCCATCTTCTGGGATGAAAAATGTTACCAAACTCGTGCAACGAAAGACGAGCTTTGATATACAACTCATTTGGGGAACTTGGACTAAAAAGCTCAGTACATTTGATCTTTTCTAGTACGTAGAGAGGTCAAGAAGCGGACATTCTGTATGTCATCAAATATGTTATGTGCTTTGAGACTCTTCATATCTGTACAGAAAAAACCTATATTTTGTGTGTCGGTGTGAGATGCTGGTCAATTACTTGGAGGGCTCACGATTTTCTTAGGTCTGATGTTGTGTTCAATTATTACCAGTTAATGAAGAAGAGCTAACAATTGGTCGAGCAATCTGAGCATGGCCAAGGTGTGGAGATCTTGTCTTACAAAGACCCTGTATCAACCTAACCCTGTGGCTTAGAATTGGTGCTGGAGCTTGTCTTAAGCCACGCCATTTTGGAGGCACAAGATCAATCTGCCAACCTTGCTACTAACTTGAACCTTGGTTTCACTGATCAGGGGGATACATGACATGTTCTTACATGTAATCAGTGTGAAATTTAATCTTAGTTAAGACAACAACTGATGCTTCAACCATTGTGTACATGAATGGTGGTTCCAAAGCTACTGTACTGTCCTACCAACACTGACAAACTCTTTGGCAATATGCTCTGAATAATCATCTCAGTTTTGTTGACATTCTTCTTTCTCAGCTCCATCAATAACATAAAACTCTGCACCAAGCATCTCATGTATGTCAAGATTCAAAGGGACACTCAGATTGACAACTTCCATGATGACTGCTGTTGTAATAATGAAGTCTAAGGTAGTTAATACTCCCCATTGTTCGATTAAATAGGTAATAGGATAAATTTGAATTAAATGTATAATACTCAAGCTAATCACTTGAAGTAAACGCAGCCCAGCATTAGTTGCCCAGCATATATGTTTTGGCGAGTCTCACGTGGTGTATATATTTCTTCTACTTCTTCATCACCCCGAAGGCTAAGCAATTGTTTAATAGAGTGTGTTGAGGAGGACTTGCTAACCAACTTGTTTTCTTTAAAGAAAAACTAAAATGATTATAAAAACTTATGAAAGTTGCTAATAATTTAGGGGGGCAAGAAGTTGTTGGGGATCTTTTTAAATAATGATTGATTTGTCTTATTGTGTGATAATTTTAATATTTCAGAATTTAATCCTAAATAAATGATTTGGTTGTCTGTAAACATGTTGTGGGTCCCATCTTAAGTTGAGATTTGTCCTCGTTATATGCTAGGCTTATTTAGAATATTATTATAAAATGGTTTATGGGGAGTTGTCATCTCATACAATGACTCATTGGTTTTTTTATATTTTATTTCTAATAAAATATTAATAATTTTGATGTTTTTTGGGATAGTCTTATAATATTGTTAAATTTTATTTAATATAATAAACTCAAAATTTTACATACAAATAAAAATATATAATTAATTATTAGATTCATTATTTTGTGGTTATCTCTCTACACCTTTATACAATTGAAGTGTATTCTGTTGATATCTTTAATTTTATGATCTGTTAATTTTATTTTCTTTTTTTAGTGTTCTCAACTCCCCATTTCCTCTCTTGTCAACTTCTACATCTCTTTTTTTCAATATTGTCTCATATTTTTCTTTTTATTTATAATATTTTATTTATCTAATTAATATTAAAATTTTAAATTAATTATACATTGAGGGAGAGCATTATTTTAGTATATCCACCGTTTTTTTTCTTTTATATCTACAGTTGGTAAAAGTTATTTATATTTATTTAAGATTTTTTTTCCTCTTTCTCCTAATCTAAAAATTCTCTTTCAAAAACTATTTATTTTTTATCATTATTTTTCCTACAATAATTTTTTTTAGTAAATAATATTTAATTATTTATAATAATAATAAATAATGGCAATAATAATAATAATAATAGCAATAAATAATAAAATTAAAAATAAATAATAGCAATAAAATAATAATGATAACACCAATAAATTATTATTTTATTGTCTATTAAATTTTATAAATAATGGCTCAAAGGTAATTTTTCTACCAAAAGCATGTGAATATATCAAAGTAAATATTTGATAGAATTTATCCAATTTCGATAATACATATAAATAAACACATGACTAATTATACAGTACTTTTTTTATCTTTCATTTAGTAAATGATAATTTTATTATTCTTTTGATACGATTTTTGAAGTAAACGGACCCTGATTTTTATAACAATCCCACACTGTATTTAAGGAAAAAAAAATCAAAGAAACAAAATTCGATGAGTTGTCATCCATGACGACTTATGGAAAGTTGCAAAAATAAATTTATATATAATAATAATATAAATAAGGCAACATCTACTCCATGTTTGAGCAAATTAAGGACAGAAACAGTATAATATTTGAGTAGAGAGAGAGTGAGCATTGAGCAAAGCATTGGAGCAAAACGATGGACTATCAATGGCTCATTTTCTTCACCGCCCTCTTATTCTCAGCCACCGCCGACGCTTCCGGCTGTGCAAACGACGGCAAGTTTTCAGTTTCTTCTTCTTTCTGTTACCTATTTTTGCTGATTTTGTTGTTTGTTTTTGCGTTGAATATACAGGATTTGATGTAGTGCGGAATATCAGTGAGGTGGAACAGGGCAGCTTTGGTAGAGCAGGCTTATCTCATGCCACTCTTGCCGGTGCACTCATGCACGGTTTAAAGGAGGTAAAAAGCTTTGAAGCTAGTCTACGATAAGTGCAAGACATTTGTCGTGTAATTAAATTTTTGTAGTTTCTCAAGCTCCTTCCTGAAGATGAATCCGAACAGAGGGAAGCCCTTGCACTTTGATGGACGAGAGATTATGCTCTCAGATGTTGGTCCGGGGGCTCTTAAGTCCTAGAAGTAGTTTCTAACTCTTGAAGGCTGTATAAGGCAGCTAAGAGCTCTATTATAGTCTAGAGAAAGCTCCTCAAGAAGGAACTCAATAACTCATAAATCATAACTTAAACTCTAACTCCGGCATCTACCATTTAACTCAGTTAGTTCAGAAGCTCCTACTAAAGGCAGTAAAAGTTACAAACATTGATAGTGAATCGTGTTTTTGTTCAAATGAAACCAAAAGAAAGAAAATTATATCTTGATTCTGTCCCTAGCACTTTTGCATTGACATTATTGTTTTCGAATAGTTAAGGTTGCTGTGGTTGGTGACAGGTCGAGGTATGGTTTAACACAGTTGCTCCAGGATCTGGAACACCGATTCACAGGCACTCGTGCGAGGAAATCTTTGTGGTTCTAAAGGGTAGCGGGACACTGTATATCGCGCCGTCTAATCCAGATCTAGACCATCCTGGAACTCCCCAAGAGTACCCCATCTTTGCTAATAGTACATTTCATGTTGCAGGTGGTATTGTTCATCAGGTACAGTGGTTGATTCTCTTTCTTGATCCATGACTTAGATAAGAACTTCAACATGATCTAATATATCTTAGTTTCCTTCCCTTCACTTAAGGCATGTATTAATGATTTTGACTGCATTTGGTTTTTGTTGAATGTGAATTCCTGCTTGCTATATGCAGGTCAGGAACACAAATGAACATGAAGATTTACAATGTCTAGTTGCCATATCCAAGCCACCTATGAAAGTGTAAGCCATGATACTGTCTGTATTCTTCTTTGTGGAAGAACAAAGTGCAATGGTCCTATTACTAAGCTCCGGTGTTTGTTTGATTTCAGGTTCATGTACAAGGACTGGTTCACGCCACACACTGCTGCCAAAATGGTATTTCCCATGTTTTGGGATGAGAAATGTTATCAAAAGCATCCGAAGAAAGATGAGCTTTGATATACAACTCCTTTGGCAGAACTTCAACAAAAAGGCTCAATAAATTTGATATTTTCTTGTACCTAGAGAGGCCTAGCAATTGGAGTCTCCTTTTTGGACCTTATCCTCACTGATCTGGGGAGACATGTTCTTACATGTAATCAGTTTGAAATTTAATATTAACTAAGACAACAACTGATGCTTCGGCCATTACATGAATGGTGTTCCAAAGCTATTGTACGGTGCTACCAACATTGACAACAATAGCTCTTCTCTGTTAGTAGCTTAAAAAGAGAAACACCTATAGGATCTTTGCTCGATGGCTTTTGGCCAAAATAAAATCATTCTTCGGCAATATGCTCTGAGTAATCATCTCCTTTTTGTCGACATGCTTCTACGTTCGGCTTCTTTCTCAGCAACAATAACATAGAACTCTGCACCAAGCATCTCATGTATGTCAAGATCCAAAGAGATACTCAGATTGACAACTTCCATGACGACTTCTACTGTAATCATGAAGCCCAAGGTAGACAATACTCTGATGGCATTAGCAGTCCTGCATATGTTTTGTCTAGTCTCAGGTGGTGTATATATTTCTTCTACTTCTTCATCACCCATCATATTCCAAGATTTCACATTTTGTTGCTCGGATTTGTTTGATAGATCCTCTACCATGTCATCTTTCACTTCAACATGTTCACCAACCCAAACGAATCCATTACAGCCGAGTATCAAGTCAATTCCATATTGGTCTAGGTAGTGGAAGTGCTGTTTACGCTTCTTCACTAGATAAGGGGAAATTGTAAGTAGTTGACCTCTCTTGAGCTGTTGAAAATAAAAATCACAAATGATTAGATGAAGATAAAACCTCGTTGATCCACTCTGACAAATGACTGCAACAATTACAGGTAGGTTATCATTTTCAATAGTATAACAGACAACAAAATGAACTTTACTAATGGCCATTGAAGCATAGCTGGGCACACCTATTGGGGGAGGCAGAATGATAAACACACCTTTCCGTACTTCTGGCTTCTTGCTTGCAGGTGTAGGCAGCCGTCATGCTGGAAGCCTCGAACTTCAGCCTAAATTGAAATATATTCTATTAGGAACTTGAAAGACAAAAAGAAAGGGCGACTTGAAATAAGATGCATCATCAGTTTATTGGTCTTTTTCTACAAGCACTAAGAGTGGAGGGAGATCAGAATTGTCAATACGCGTAAATATCCAAGAAGCTTACACATATAACATCATTTTCTTCAAATATGCTGCGCATGTTCAGTTCATCAACTGCAGTTCTCCGTCTCTGAAAACGAAAAGCATGGAACCAGGTTAAAATGTGTTCAAAAAGTAACTCATCAGTCAATCAATTCAATTTCAACTATAAACTTGACCATTTTATACTTTCAGTGGAAAGATAAATCAGCATCTATTCTTAAAAGGCCAGAGTGTAAGCAGCAGTAATGGTAGCATTAACAGCTGTCTGACAAATAATAGTCAATGGCTTCGGCAACAACAAGAACACTTATCTATAAATTCAACATTATCATCAACAATTAGAATAGGAGAGCAGATATAGTCTATAAGCTGTTCCTATCATTGGTCTATATGCAGTTTCTGTCTTTATAAGATCAAGAAACGAGAGAAGGAAAAAGGGCTTGATGAGGCATTAATTTAATTAATCGACATGTATGGTGCGTGAAACTAATCCAAAAACTAACATTGGTAGAATTGATTTTAATATTGCATGCACGGGATGGATCTATTTTTCCCAATATTACTTCATTTGACATGTTGCCAAGGCTAAGACAAACATCATTAAATTACAATAGCAATAAATACAGAACTATACACATTCCAGGCACTTGTAGAGAGATGAAACTTATGAACATATCAAAGAATCAGACATACATGAAATCTGAAAGTAACACAAGCTGAAACCCAAACAACCACCAACTGTGGCTCCTCTCACATTGCTCATAGGATGCTTATCAAAAGTTAATCCATAAGATTGAAAGATACCTGGATACCATCTGGTAAGTTCATTGAAGAAAGCATCAGCACTGCGTCCTGACTGAAGTTGATCTCCAGTCTCCAGCGCTTTGGTGCAACCTTGACAGAAGAAAGGTCGAAATTGATAACAACATTATGCTTCACATACTTTACACTACATGCAGATTATATTTAATTATTCATCGTATAACAACTAGTACAATGAGATCATTAAATTCATTAAAGAAAATGAAAAAATAGTTAGAAAAGGGAAATGTATAGATGATAAACACCTAAAGATCACTTCCAGTTCAAAACATTATTTCAAATGGCAGACTGTGAATTATCTGAATTCTGAAAAGGTTTTATATATTCCATACAGATAAAAAGTTGGATTAATTATTTTCCACCTCAATAACACGCCCGACGATGATATCACCAACCTCAGGCTTGTACCTGTATCACAATAGAACATCAAAACGTTCAGCCAAAAATACAATCTTCATAGAATGAACTTGGAAAGAAAAAAAGTTCCATTCAGACACTAAAAATCAAACCTCGCCCTCAAAGTCCGAACATAGACGAGCTTATTCACGCGCTCCACCACTCCACAGAGAGTCGCCACAACGCGACCGTCCATCTCCGCCGTCCCATGGCCCCTTCATCACCCACCGATTCAATATAAAGTAAGCCCAAATTCTGACACATTTTAAAACAAAAAATGTAGAATTACTCAGTTGATAATACTTGAGGATGGCGTCTTCATAGTCGACGGAAATGTTGTCGGCAACAGTGACGGAGGCGTCGGAATTTGCTTTAGAGGAGAGAGATTCCAACCGTTCTAACGCTCTATCAAGTCTCAACTTCTGGCCTTTGTTCAATGACAACTGCAATCCTCTCATTGTGTGTTGAAAGAGAGTGTGTTGATCTTGATCTGTAAAACCCTAGTTAAAACCCTATTTGCGGATTGGGAAAATTTCGGGGATTTCTACATTCATTAATCTACCATATTGATAGAAAAGCACTAAGCTCACCGGCCCTGTTTCTGTAGAATTGGGCCTATGGACTAAATCTCTTTGGGCTTATATTTGGACTTGCTTCTGGACTTAATTTTGTTTAAATAAAATAGAAAGAAACCCTTTAACTTTTAATTTTCTTGTTTAATTCTTGAATTAGAGAAAATCTATTTTCTGTTTTCCAAAATTTATTTATTGTGGAATATACCTAAAAGCAGACATATATATCCATCTGCACATTATGATGCTTCCTAAACTTTTTATGAATTAAGCCCACAAGCAATTCACAGCAACCTAACTGGTTGTAAGCACAAGAAATAAGGTTGTTTCAACTGGACATATCATCATACAGCTAGTCGATATTATATAATTTGCTAACACATCAAGACACGTCAAACTAACAAATCTCATCTAGATTCACACAGATTGGACGAAAATTGAGTTGATAAGTCACTAGTAGCTTTCCGTAAATCTCAGCAAACCTGGCATAACTTGGTAAAACGTTCGTATCTCTTTCAATATTTATCCGAATCACAAACAATATTTTTTTTAATGATAGCTAACTCAATGAGTTTTCCAACAGCATATGTAACTTTGTAACCACCCTTGAATATGCTCTATACACGTTTATAAGTAGAGATATCGTGCAGTCATTTGGTAATATCATTCCTCATTGTTATACTCTCACTTATTCTCTTTCGTTTTCAAGCTACCTTATTCTCATATTTTGCACTCCATGTGAATATATACTATTTTATCATCATTCAACAGCATTATTATCACTTTAATTCAAATTATTGACTTGCACATTGAAGTGCTAACAATTGCTTTGCAGGGTTAGTCCCCTTTGATTTTAATATTTTTCTTGGAGATCCTTCAACTTTGTGGCGTGGTAAAAAATTTAGTAAGTATCACTATATATTATGAGAGACGGCGCTTTTGATGTCCAAATTAATTTTGGTCTTTTAAGTTTTAAAAAAAATTAAATTAATTAATTATTTTAAACTTTTTCACTGATTTATGTAACTATCTTTTTATAGTTTTTTGTTTTTGGGTCGTATATTTTTATCTTATTTTAAGTAATTTGAACTCTACAAAAGAAAAAATATATATAATTTATACAAATATTGTATTGTATTGTATATAGAATGTAGCAGGATTACTAGTATAAATAGAAATAATTTATAATTCGTTTGAATTTATTGAAGCATGGGGATTGGCAATGGCAATGGCAATGGCATGGATGATGGATCCTCCGAGTATCATTCTCTTCCTCCCACCAACGCTAATACTATCGCTCATTTCTCATACACCTAATTCTCCTACTGATGGCTGCTGCCTTTTTTTCTCCTCCCCGTTGATTATAACCACAGGATGGCCTTCTGCTGGAGCAACGCCTCCGTTCCAATCCTCGGCCTCCTGTCTCTGCTCCTCCTCCTCCTCCTCCTCTTTCTGCTTCCCCCCCACCACCACCACCATGATGAGCTCCATGCCCCGCCGCCATCAGCAGCCGTCATCACATACCCTTTATCTTTCCGTGAGGCCCCGGAGTTTAGGAATGGAGAAACATGCTCCTCGAGCCTTAACTCCACCATTCATATTGCCATGACCCTTGATGGTAACTATCTCCGTGGAACAATGGCGGCGGTGCTCTCAATTTTGCGGCATTCCACCTGCCCGGAAAATGTGGCTTTCCATTTTCTGTGGGTGAGGCATGAGGCGGAGGTATTGTCACGCCTCAAATCCACATTCCCTTATCTCAGTTTCAAAGTTTACACCTTTGATGCGAAAAGGGTTCGTGGGTTGATTTCCAAGTCGATTCGGCAAGCTTTGGACCAGCCCTTAAACTATGCTAGAATTTATCTTGGCGAGATACTGCCACAAGAAGTTAAGCGCTTGATTTATCTTGATTCTGATATTGTGATGGTGGATAATGTTGCCAAGCTTTGGGGGGTGGATTTGAAGGAAAATGTCCTGGCTGCACCAGAATATTGCCACGCAAACTTCACGAGATATTTCTCCCAGGAATTCTGGTCGGACTCAGAGTTGTCGAGAACATTTGAAGGGCGGCAGCCCTGTTATTTCAACACGGGGGTGATGGTTGTGGATGTGGAGAAGTGGAGAAATGGGAATTATACTCAGAAAGTTGAGGATTGGATGGTTGTTCAGAAGCAGAAGAGAATTTATCACTTGGGTTCTTTGCCACCGTTCTTGCTTGTTTTGGCAGGAAATATTGAGCCTGTTGATCACAGGTGGAATCAGCATGGATTGGGTGGTGATAATATTGAAGGAAAATGCAGGGGCTTGAATCCTGGCCCGATTAGCCTCCTTCATTGGAGTGGCAAGGGGAAGCCTTGGCTGAGGTTGGATTCAAAAAGACCTTGTAGTGTTGATCATTTATGGGCTCCTTATGATCTTTATCGTATGTCCAAGCATTCTTTTGAAGAATGATGATCAAATAGTTCGTAGCCGACCTTTACTTAGTCAGACATTGGTATTTCAAAGAGATAGTGAAGGGGATGGCATATTAATTAGGATGTTGGTAAAGAGATGAAACCATAAGGAGTATTAAGAAATTAACTAAGAATTAGGAAAGCAAAACATACATAAAAAAGGTCTTGGAGTTTGTAAAGCACACACATGCTTTTGTTTTATCTTTTTATTTTTTGTTTGCATTTTAAGGTCAGAGGAGAAGAGGAGGGAAGATAGTATTGTAAGCAATTTTGCAGGAAGTCCCATCTTAGCAGGTGTCAACTACTGCGTTTGTCAAAATAGTTTCCCGATTTAGGGACAAAGTAGTTTGCTGAGTGCTCAATGATACTCAGGGGCTTGATGATCTTCTGGAAATCAGATAATTCATTACCCTCTAATCGGACTTGTGTATTTGTTTTCACTTTTTTCCTTTCATACTATTTAGTTGTGTATAGTACTTGGAATCAAGTATCATAACTTGAAATATGTACATGTGTCCTCTCTTTCAGTTTTCCTTATGGCATCACATCCCTCTTAACTTAGTGACTTAACTTTTTTTGGAGTATTCTTCTTGATATTTGGGTACCAATGCTTCCATGTGATTCTTTTGTTTTTGCAAGTGCACCCTTTTCCTTTTTCGGCTGTGTATGTCGTGCTTAAAAGACGATTAATGGATGAGGAGAGATGTGAACAATTATGCGTCCATCGTAGCATCAAAGGAGTCACACCAGGGAATCGGAAAAGTTGAATTTTCTTAGAATCAGTTATTCAATGAGGTGTTTGTAAACATTTATCGCTTCTCATAATATGGAACTCCACTTCAAAAAGAAAAATCAAAATTCCAATCACTCTTCACTTTTTGTGCTTGGAAGAGGACTACAAGCCTGAATGGAACAGAACCACATACACAGAGTCTTATTCTGGATGTCTTGAAATTATGTAGAGATTCATATTGTTGTCTGTGGAACGAGCTCAAGACCTTTACGGATCAAGGTTGTAGTTTCTGCTCATGGCTTTCTTCCTTCTCTGGATATATGCATCGGACTTTTCATTTATATTGGAGTCCACACTAAGAAGAGGCCCCAGCCGCCTTGGGGGCCTCTGTTTCATGTCTTCATGAGGCTGGTTATTCGCCCTTGCTGCTTCTTTCTTCATAACTCTTTCCACCTCTACCTCACTTTCCTTGACCATGACATTCTTTTTGAGGACGGTACCGCGAGCATCTCTCCCAGCAAAGGCCTCCAATTCTTGCAGCTCTTTTCCTTGAACTTGTTTGTGGGTCTTGTGATTGATGCTTGGGGCAAAATGATTCTTATTTCTTGCTTTTCTATTCGCACCATTGTGCAGTATGGTTTGATCATTGCCGAAAATTAGCCCATCTCTCTTTGGACTACGAACTGAATCCCCACGTTCATTGATCTGAGTCCAGCTTTCTGAGCCATCTTTATGCCTGAACTCAACCACAATCCCAGAATCCACATTACCGTTATGCTTATCGATTGGCTTAACGGAACTCTTTACATTTCTTGAAGAATCTCCTTCAATAGGCACTTGAACCAAACCAGAGGGAACTGGGGAACCATTGAGCACACTGAGAATGAAGTCGATGAGCCTTTGACAGACGCCGGGAGACTGTGAATCACTATCCATTTTCTGAAACTTCTTGGGCTGTCTAAAACAGAAACAAAGAATGCTGTGAGTTTGATCAGTCTTCCAACAACAAGGCCTGCCAATCTGTTTATCAACAAAATGCCTTTCTCGAGATGATTCCATTCTTCAATTGGGAGGCAACAAAAAGCAGAATGCAACGATACTAGGAGTGATTTGAATCTAGAGATTCCCCTTTTTCACACTGAAATCGTTTGGATGCTCGTATTCACTCGTGTCTTTTAGCCAGTCAAAAGCATAAAAACAGCTAGAAAGAATCAACATCCACTCCCCTCAGCCTCAGATTATACCAAAGCATGGAAAAGTGAAGTTGATGATATCTACCTTTCTTGAAGCATGCTTCATTCCCTAACAGGAACAGCACTATCCTTGCAACTTTGCTTGTATCCACTGTCTTGTTAGCTGATTATGCACATCTTTCTTGAGCTACTTAAGAATACTTCATAATTCATTTGTGGAAAAAAATGATTATATTCATAAATTTGTATTAACTGATTGTTCACTTTACATCATACTAAATCTTCTAGCAGTAAAAGCCAAATGAAGCAAAGTAACCCGTCATCAACCACATTCTATAGATATTCTATTATATTTTGATAGTAATACGCGATTGACAAGCATATATATATTGTTTAATTTAAAAGTGTGCTAATATATAATAAAATAAATTACAATTGACTCTCATAAGATTATTAAATAGTTGTTTGAAAAATTATAAATATCTTTCAGAATTAAGACTCGACTAACAAATACTCATTCATGAGCCATGACGGCCTAATAAGAAGTATTTATTAGACTGTAATTAATTTTAATGAGATATTTATAATATTTTAAATAATAAATAAATAGTTATTAATATTCATGTGGATGTGACGTCAACATGTGATTTAGGATATGAATTCATAGCACTAGGCTTTTTTTCATAGATAGCCCAATCAACAAATTAGGTAGTGGGCATAGAAATTAATAGGCCCAATTAAGTTCTGGGCTTAGGGCCCAATAGTAGCCCAACAAAAGGTCAAGTGCGTACATTCTAATACACCTGTAAGAATTAGTTGAAGTTAAATCAGTTTTGGAATGATTCACACCAACGCTTGAAATATAAAAACTTGCCGAAACCCTAACCCTTAATCCTTCAATTGAGCGACTCACGCTATGAATTTCTTCAAATCCCTTCTATCAGACGATCCGGACCCTCCCGATCCCCAAATTGTTCGCGAATCTGACGCGAATTCCGCACTCAAACCACCTCGTGACGGTGGTAATTCGATCGACGTGGCTGACGGAGGTCCTGATGATGGTTGGAGTTTCGGGGGTTTAATCAGAACTTTTGCAGTCCAATCCGAATCGTTGATCGAAACATACCGTAAGGATCTCGAGGAATTCGGGTCGGGTCTAAAGAAGGAGACCGAGATACTCCGTGAGACCGCGAGCCGAGCCGTGAAGGATCTCCCAGCATCGCTGGAAGCCAGCGCTACAGCTGCGCATGGTGCGCTGGACGGAGTGCTGAAGTCAACGGCTGAGATCATTTCAAAAGAGGCTCTTTTTGGGTCGGATGGGGAACCCGAGACACCAGAAACAAATAGAAGTAAGAATTCGAGTCGGTATAGTTGGTTCGAGGCGCAGTTGAGTGCAATTCAAAGTGATTCGAGTACTTTTCTTGAAGAGCCGGAGGATGGGGAGGAGTATAGGAAGTGGAAGTTAGGGTTTCAGTTGGAGCAGAATAGGGATGAGATTGACAGTTTGATAGTGGGAAATGGAGTTTTGGAGGATGTTTATACAAGGGTTGTTCCAAGTGCTGTTGATCCTGAGATTTTTTGGTGCAGATACTTCTATAGAGTTTATAAGCTCAAGCAGCAGGAGAGTGTGAGGGCGAATCTTGTAAAGAGGGTGATTTCAGTTGATGATGATGAGGAGTTGTCATGGGATGTTGATGAGGATGAGGATGAGGTTGAGGTTGAGGTTGGTAACGGGGGCTATCAAGCAGATCTGAAGGTGAAAGGAGGAGTTGGAGAGGGAGATAATGCAGCAGGTGATGGAAGTTCAAAAATTGTCGAGAAACAAGAGGATGTGAACATTGGATCACAATATGAGAAGGGAGGGGGTAATGTCGACGAAGATAATGGTGAAAATAGCAATGTGGGTGAGTCGGGTAAGAGTTCTGGTGTGGATGCATCATTTGTTGAGAAAGAAGTCAAGTCTGAAGAAGGTGCCGGAGTGAAAAAGGATGAGCAACTGAAATCTGAAGAAAGTGTCCAAGATAAGAAAGACGATAAAGTGGGCATGGAGGAGAAAGGTGAATTTGTTAAAAAAAGTGATGCTCAAATGGCGTCTAGTGATCAGCCAAAGGTGGAGGAGGAGGATATGGGGTGGGATGAAATTGAGGATATTGGGAGTGGTAATGAGAAAAGAATTTCAGCCACTGCTCGTGGTGGGAGCCCCAACAGAGGTGACCTGCGGAAGCGGTTGAGTGCTGCTGAAGATGACGAGGATTTGAATTGGGATATTGAGGATGATGATGAGCCAGTGAAAGCTTGATGGCATATCAGTGATAAAAACTGTAATTATTTAGTTGCTGATATGCGGATGAGCTTGGCTGGAGCTTGATACCTATTAAATTTGAGAAACTGTTACAGTTGAGTCAGAAACTGAGATCAATTATCCAGTAATGGCTTCTTACGTAGTAAATAGAAGAACTCAAATTATTAACTGAAATTAATTTCATTATTTTCTCTTTATCGTGAATTTGTCTTTTTCTGTGACTAAATGGAGGTCTTAGTTCCTCTACCATTGTCTGTTAAAGGCCCACTTGTTCATGTGGCTCGACAATGTTTCTGTTGGATGTATCAGTGCCATTTTGCTCATAAATCAAACGTCTAAACTGTTGTTCCTGTTAATTAATTATCTTCTTTGAATTAATTTCCTTGTAGGCATATTTTGTCCTGTGGCTGTTGAGACAACGTTTATGTTGAAACTTCTGTTTATAGAGTTAATCTTTCACTTCAGGATGGGTCCAACCTATAGAGTCACTGAACCTTGACTTCCAGAATCTGGTGTACAGCCACAGGAATGCTGTCATTTTCCCTTTTTTGTTGCGTGTAATTTCTGAATTTGGCAAGAGTGGCTTTAAATTCTCTACTTTCCGATGTACTGAGTGAATGCTCTCCTTTCTGATGTACTTCTGAATTAATCTACTTTTCTTGTTTGGCTTTCCAATTTAGCCTTCGAACTTGCAGAGAATTGTATTATCACGCCTACCTACTGTGAAAAGTCGTCATTACGACCACATATGCTTCCGAAGGTTCAAGAAGCTAGGTTCTAAACAAGAGAGAGAAAGAGGGGCAGCAGAGCTGAGATTTTTATTAACACGAGCTGTTTGTCTTTTCTTTTATGCATGACGAAGAGATCTTGCTTGTTAGGAGAGAATTCAAACCAACATTGATGTACAAATCTTGCTGTTGTTGCCACCTGTTAAGACTCACCTCCACCCCTTACTGCTCATTCCAAGCGACTTCATATTACAGAAAACCGTACAATCTACAAAGATTTCTGGAGTAGAAAACAGAATTGATCTGGCCCAGAAAAGGGGAAAAAAGAACGGCAAAGTATTTGCTTTCGCACGAGGAGAAGGAACTGTACGTAGTTGTAATCTAAAAGCACTCCATCCTTAAGAGATAAAGTTGATACAAGAACCCTCTATTTTTAGGACTACACCGCAGACCTCTTAACTTGAAGCTCAACTATTCTCTGGAGCTTAGAGCCAATCGGACATGATATTAAATGTATAACCAACGTTAACACCTAGCTGCCTTAGGAAAGAGAAAGCACAAACTCGTTCTCACCACATGAACTGAAATTACAGTAGAAAATGCATTCGTAGAGCAGGAGATTTTCGCCAAGTTACTTGAAAATTCCAAAGGATGCTGAAACAATTTAACTTACAGCACATCCTTTAAGGGCTGGTTGCCCCTGAGTCACAACCTGTCTCAGGTTTATGCGCGTCACTTGGGGAAGTCAGAGCAAGATAACGTCCTCTCTGGGCGCGTGGCGGAAGATGCTTTGCATGCTTTCGTGATCCAACGGTCCATGGCAAGTACACCCCTGTACCACCACGGGGAACCCTTCTAGGGCTCATGACCACTGGGCGAACTGGAGCTAACATAACCATAGGAGTCCGCATGAGACCCCATTTGGGGATCATATTCATTGGCTCATAGCCATTTGGTATTGTGCATGGAGATGGAACGCCAGGTTGCCATAACGTCATTGCTTTAGACAAAGGTGTTATCTCCGATGGGTTGCTGTCTACTGTTCGAACTCTGAAGAAAGTAATGCTTACCCTCTTGTTTAGGGAGGAGCACATAACATGCCGTGCTGTATCAGAACTATTTCCCCTCATGACTAAAAGAGACCTGAAAAATGTTTTTGAATTAAAACCATTGGTTACTCTTTACATTATGCATACGGAGGCGTAGCTATGATACATACCCTTCCTTCAAAGAAAGCATGAGAGGTCCTCTATAATTCCCTTCCCCATCACTTACAAGCATGCGACCAAAAGCCATTGTTGATTCAGAGAGGAGGAGGGTCGAAAGAGGCTGCTCCAAGTGAGGTGGTTTAAGAAATGGTTGAGAATATTCCCCCTACATAATAAGCACTGTCTTGGTTCACGCCCTTCTAACATGGAGATGTGATGCAGGAATAGACAATTGAATTGCATTGTTGAATAAAAAGAAAATGAGTGAAGTCAACAATATATACCTCATCGAAAAAGTTAATGATGCAGCTGTTTGGTTTCCTACTTTCTGGAATCAAACGCCATTGAATCAAGTGGTCAATTACACCTCGGAGAAGCGCTGGGATTGGCTCAATATAGCCTGTAAATGCAATTACCAAACGTTTTTTAACCATTTGTTGTCAAAATATGGAAGCATAACCAGCAAAAATTATCTGCATAATTTTACATGGTTGGGGTAATTAAGTATGCAAATTGATGATTACTTATAAAAAAACATACTTTTCTGGAATTTATTTGTTTCATCTTCTTTTATGTGCCCGAAAATAGGAACCCCAAGCTGGACCAACTCTCTCCTGTTTCCTTTTGTCTGCTGATTGTATAAAATAAAGGTTTCCCCTGAAATCAATCGAGAAAACGAATTTAGACCTTCGTACCACGAATAGAGTCCCAGAATAAATCACATTTTTACAAGAAAGATGTGGTCGTGTAAATTAAATCCCAGCTAGTAAAGTTTATAGGATAACGAAGATTCAATATCATATAGTCTTCTATTGGCATAATGGGGTTGGCAGATGCCCTGTGCAATCAATATAAGGTAGTATTTAACGTTAAAAGTAAAAAATGAATGCCCAAACCTGCTCAAGCAAACCTACAGAAGATGTCCTTTACAATCTCAAAACTTCTGGCCCAAAAGGAAACAACTAGTTTAACTATAAAAGGATCACGAATCACAGGATCCACCTGAGAGTTCACCATTCCGACCAGCAACTTGGAGTTCATTCACAAAGTCATTCAATTTAGAGAGCTCAACATCAGTGAATATGTCTTCATACAACTTAAGACCTCTAACAACATTCACCTGCCATTCAACGTATTCCCATCAACAATCATGCTTCTGCCTATACAATAAAAGCGGAAAATAGTAAACAACAAAGGGCATACCATGTGCCCTTTTACTGGCTCCTTAGCTACGAACCCTTTTGTCATCTTGATCTGTTCACGGCGCGCCTCACATTGGTCGTGGTTAGAACATAGGTCCATGTGTTCTGAAAAGGGCTGCACTTCTTGAGACCCTACATTCAATATTAGACAGGTGTGAATATCGAATTGCCGATATAAATGTTAGACAAAATCCCAGAAATTCTCTCCTTGTATTTGACAAGGTCGTTCCTCAAGTTCAAAAGCTTCCTAGTCAAGACTGTATCTTTTTTCTTGTACAAGTTTAACCTTTACCATCACCAAACCAGTAAGGATCAAACATTTTAATAATGTTGATAAATCTTTATTTTTACACAGACAAAAATGGCAGTCATTAGCAGCATTCTGAGTTGAACTATTCTTAGGAAATTAAGGAGATAAAAATTGCAGCCCACTTGCAGAGCAGTGAATGTAACCAGAGATACTGATCGCCACTGCTGTTCAGTGTTCAGTGTTAACTAAAGGACCATTTACTTCTCTTGGGACTAACGAACAATGCAAAGACTGAACCTCGGACTTGCCACAAACATTAAATGTTTGCTAGTTTCTTCTGTCCTTTTCCTCCCTCCCTAAAAGATATTTCCTAAACTCATTTTCTTTATTCAAATGCTAAAAAGAAAAGGTTTGCAATTTGCAGTTCTAGAATAAAAATTAGAACAAGAATATATCACTTCCCTTTCACCACCGCTGGAAACATTCTCAGCCTTTGCTAACAACAAAAAGATACGATGGCAGGCACCACTTTTGTTGTACCGAGTGCCACTAACATACCCAGACAAAAGAAAAAAGGAAAGCACTAGCAAGCAACCTTTCAAAGAGTACTCAATGGCGAGTTGACTCAACGAGTTGAAAATCCGAGTCAAAAGTTGTCAAGGGAGCAGTGGTGGGCCAATGATATATATGGAGAAAAAGCCCAGCAGAGACGGACAGCCATGCCGTCCGTCAAAGATCAACGGCTGAGACCAGCCGCCGCCGGCCCCATCAAATAAGTCAAGGACAAAACTATAATTTTTTGATTTTTCTCTGGTACCTCACGCATCTCAAGGTGGACTTCCCGTTAACAAAGATCGCAATTACGTTGCAAACCATAACCAAATTTGCATTGACAGCCCTCAACGAACTTCTCGATTTCCTAAAACTGTCCATCAAATCCTCGGGGAAATACCAACCGCTTTTACTCCCCAAAAATCCACAAAACTCATTTACTCAAAAGCATCTGATCAATTTTAAGCGAAAAATGACATCCACCAGATAGCACTGGAAATTTCATCTGGATTCTTCCATAAAGTCTCACTGTCTACACCAGTCCAAATCACAATGCTATCTGGAGGAAAATTCACTTTTTCTCGGAATTCAACCAATTCTTTTTACACAAAATAAATTTGTTCAAATCAAATAAATTAAATCATAATACGAGTGCATTATTTATTCTCTTGAATTATATATCATACAAACAATTACATTGCAAATATCATATAATTGATTCAACTTTTGCCAAATGTGATCGGTGTTAGAATTTTTCGAGTTCAACTTCAAATCAAATACCTCTCTATCTATTTGATTTCCAGAATGAAAAATCAGCGATGAAAGTTTAACTGAGGGTAGTTTTTATTTAAAATTAATTATTCTTTAAAATATAATATATTAAAAAATACGTTCAAAGAGAAAAGATACCTGAAGGTAAAACACGTTTATTATGTGAAATCTTTGAGGCCTCCAAACAAACAGTTCTGGGGTTCTTAGATTATCACAAATTTAGTTTTGATCTAAAAACTCAAGAAACCATATCAAACATATGAATTATAAATCAAATGGAAATATAGATGAAATTTATTACCAGAATGGAATTAAAAGAAAAGAAGTAGTGAATATTGAGAAATGAAGAAAGCTTGGAAAAATTACCTGTGTCTGTAATTTCAGACGTGAAATCTTCATCCACTACCTCACCTCCGCTGTTTTCATTATTCTCCAACGAACTTTCCAGATTCTTCTCTTTCTGTTTCTCTTTGTCGTTAATCGCCGCCGTACAGTCACCGTCGTCCACCACCTCCTGAATCTTCCTCACTTCCACGTCAATATTCTCCGCTTTCTTCTTCTCGGCGACTTTATTGAGCTCCAGTGTGACGTCAGCAATCGAGTAATACTTCTGCATCTGCAAAATCGGGATCCAGTTCAATCTACGGCGGTGAATTGCCGCGAAAGCCGATTCGTACACCCCGGCTCCACCCTCCAGCTGCGTGAGGTGACAGCAGAGTGCATCGATGATGGCGTTAGCTGCTGCAAACTCACCGCGGAACCACGCGATGATGGCGTCTTTGGCGAACGCCTCCGATGCCGCCGTCATCATCGGAAGCTGAGGCTGTTGCACCACCGCTGGCACCACCATTGGCTTCATTGGAATCCGATCGCCCTGTGGCAATACGCCGGCCGCCGGCGGCATTCCAAACACTCTGGTTAGCGTACGTAATTTGTCAGGTGATAAAGGACCCTTTTTCTCAACTTTTCTCGAATGCCCTTAAACTGTATTTGTCAGTATCAGATGATTCGTTAGGCGTCAGCCCGTATTTCGTAGTAGGCTTCTTGAAAATTTTGCTGGGAAATGAATTCCCTTTGATTTTCAAAGAGCAGAAAAAATTAAACTGGAGAAAAAGGGTGGTGATGAAAGCGAGGGTTTGGGCGTGGGGGGTTTATACTTTATAGGTGGATTTATATGGCTTCGGAGAGCGTGGTGGTGGAAATGTCCGTACCTGTGGGGAACACTTGCTGACTTGTCAATATATAGCAGAAAAGAAAATCACTAGCACAGTAATTAATAGTTAATTTAAAATTTACTAAAATATAATATCCGTCACTTTACGCGACTGTATTATAAATTTAATTTTATCAAACTAATACTTAATCCTTCTCTATAAATATGCTAATTTCGCTATAGTCGAGTTAACTATAAAATCTGTGGAATCTGTAAACGCGATCATGTAAATACGATCCTAACAAAATATTAATAATGTACAAAAACTCGTGTTATAATTTGTGATTATAATCAAAATACTTCTACTTAAATAAATCAACTATTCACGCTGCATTACCTTGTAATTTCATATGAATTATCAAAACATTTTAGTATGTACGGTAGTTGAGGTCGATGTTTTATAAATAAATTTTAGTTGTGAATTTGAATTTCGTGAATCGTATATGTACTTATTTTATTTTTTTATTCAAAATTTATTTAAATAATATATGATATATTATTTGATTTATTAAAATTTTGATATAATTAAAAAAATATTTTGTGATATGATAAATCCCACGTGGAAGTAACTTTTCCATTCATTGGCAAATTAAAGTCGGTTTTCTGAACTTAATGCACTTTTTTATCGAGGAATCTTATCAACTCTTTTAATGCAACGAGAGAACGAAATTAAGGTTACATTTATAATTTTTAATTAAAATAATTACCTTGCCCTCCATGATGTAATTATAAGTAATTTTTTAAAAAAATATTTAATACCATTAACATTATTTTGTTTTAATAAATAAATTCTCGTTAGTCGAAATTTTTTAATTTATTAGTATTATCAAAATAATTGAATGAAAATCCTTATGTTACTCCCAATAATTTATTATTATAATTTATGTAAGTTAAATATTTTTTTTTCCTCACCAAACGACCACTATATATCTCCACCCTTATAAGAGTAGTTTGATAAAAAAAAAAAAAATTATTTTACCTACAATAAGTCAGTACTAAGTTAATTATGAATAAATATAATTTTTATTGAAATTTTGTACTAATATTAATAAATTCGATAAATTGTTACAAATATACCGTGTTATTTGTTAGACATAAATAATGTCAGGGACATTAGATTTGATTTTTCAAATCACAGGAGGTCCACTTGTAATTATATCAAACCCCATATAAGAGTTGTGTAATTATTCCTTTATAAAATTAAGGATTTGAACTGATTTGTAAAATATTGTATACTTTTATAATAACTAACAATTAATTATATTGATTTACGAATTATAAAAATTGAAATTCGTGATGACAATATACATATAAACATTAAACCCTCAAAAATCCAAAAATAAAGAAAGTCAATTGGAATTGAATTTGTCTTTATCCAAATTCAATATAAAGATACAAAAAAATAAAAGAAAAAGCAAACAAAACAAGTTATAGATGTACTATATTCCACCTCATTTAATACGATGTCATCCTCAAATTCATATTGGAGCAACTCTACATAAATTAGTTTTTATCCCATAGTTGACACACACACACACATATATATATATATATATAATTTAATATAATTTATTATATTTGTGATATTGTAAATGAATACATTATCTTTTATAAAAGAAAAAAAAAAAAGCAATTTGACTTTCTGTGTTACTTAAATAGGTTGCCCTATTTAAAATTGATCAAATCACTGCTCTGTCTGAAGATAATTTGCTTTATTTTAAAAAAATATTTTACACATACTACCTATTATAGAAAAATTGATTGCATTTATTAATATATATATATATATGTAGTTTCTCATTATCGATCGATTACGAAAATTGAAAGTAAATATTTTTAAATATAAGTAAATTACATAAATTAGGCCCTAATTACGTTGATTATTAAACAAACCATACAATAGATGTATCATTGATTATATAATTTTTATTAAATTATAAGTTATGGAGGTTGTGGTTGTGGGCTATGTATTTTAGCATGTTATGGCATATGGTAATCTACGCCACACGAGGCGGACCCTTAGGCAAGGCGGGCCCCGCGTATTGTTCCCAATTTGGGGCCCACGCCTCTCTCTGATGAGAGCAGTGGGCCCCCAGGGCAAGTTGGGTGGTTAGCTCCGTTTCGGGTAAATTGTGACCACCAAGGCAAGCGCATTACGCACATGCACGCGATTCCATACCGCCACCACCACTGGCGTAGGATATCATTTCAACCCCCCACCACACTTTGTTTGCTTCTGGAGCCGGCTTCGAGCCAACTCTTATTATAAATAATTATATAACTTGTGAAATTTCAATTAACATACAATAAAAATTTATATGAATAATTACACTGTTTTTTTCCTAAAATTTGATAGAATTATACATAACTTTTTTATAATATGAGAAACTATATCTAGTATTATTATATTAGCAAAAAATTAAGAATTAATTATATTTTGTCATCTGAATAATGATCAGTTCTTTGTTATCTAAACTTTTTTTTGTATCAATTTACCATCTCATTTTTATGCAATCTATTCAAAAATTAAATAAAAATTCATATGCAGTCGCGGTTGACTTATTACTAACTTTTGCAGGTTAAATAAATATTTTTCTAATTGAACTATCCTTATACATCTTTCACACGCCAATGCATATGAGAAGATATATTTTCACCCTTACAATGGTAATTTGGATTGAAAATATTTATTTGACATTTTAATAAGTCAAATAAAGGGTAAATATTAATTTTTATTTTTTTTATAGTATCAACAAATTCAGTAAAACTTAACTAATGAAACTCGATCTATTATATAATAACAAATGAAAAGGGTACTAAAAATTACCAACCTTTTAATTTTATTTTTTTTAGTATATGAGATAAGTGTTGCAGCTAAAAGAGGGTTGCTGTCTTGTTCCATGGAATTTCTCCTTAAAGTAAAAGTGGTTTCTTTAGTAAAAATGAAATGATTTAATATTGTCTTTAAGGAATACTATAATTAAAAGTGAATAAATGTAAAAGTAACTTTATTAGGAAAGCTTGTTGCCAACCTCTTCTCCACCAATTATTAGGATAATAATTAATAATTGTAACACATTTTTTTATTATTTCAATCATGTTTAAATATTAATTGTCTGAATTAGAAATATTTCATGGTTAGATAGCACGGTGTAACAAGATTCCTTTTGTTACAATTGTACGGGGACAATTCCATATATTGTTATATATTATTATTAGGGTGAATTACGATGAATTTTTATAAATTTTGATATAATTATATTATATTTTTGTTATTTAAATAATCAAACACAATATTTAAGAAAATTATATAATTATTGAATGGAGATTTGAAATTGTTAGTTTCGTCCTTATTGTATTTTTTTTAAAAAAATAATCGAAATATCATAAAAGAAAATGAAGCGAGGTGGATAAACTTAAAAAATTTTATATACTTAGTCCATCAAAAAAAATTTTAAAATAAGTAAAATTATAATACATAGCCCACAAGTGTATTTTGATCATTTCATCACAAAATACATAAAAACTTGAATTAGACGACTGTTAAAATCAAGAGGTATTTGTAATTTTCTAAAATTACAAGAAAGTATTTGTAATTATGCCAAATTTCAGGAGAGCTCATTGAAAATTATTTATTTTTTCTAATAATAATAATAATAATAAATAATTATTGTTTGTTTTTTTAATAATGAAAATATCATTTATTTTAGAAAAAAGCTGAAGACAACGGCTCGGCGCGGTAGGCAGCTAAAGCTGTGAGATGCGGAGGCCAAAGTGCGGGATTCCGTTTCCTTTTTAAGGCATAAAGTCAAGTTAGAGCGCACATGAGAGCCGCTATTTCAAAAGCTTCAACCTAAGTATTACCATAATTTCTTCCAAAATATTAAACTAATTATTTTTCGAATTTTTTCCCTAAAAAAGGAGCAACCTAAATTGGTGTAATGAAAATTATATCCTCCCTCTATTCCAATACTATGCAAATTATTTGATGTGGGCACCAAATGTTATTAAAGGATCGAAAAAGGTAAAGATTTTAAGTATTTTTACAATATTTCCATAAAAGACGTAACTGAAAAACGACAACGGGAAAAGAAAAACGACAACGCCGCCTGTCACTATTTAATACGAGAGGACATTTTTTTAGTTTATTTATATGAAATAATTTGACTGAATAAACATAAGAAAGCGATTTTCTTTTTTACTTAGACGAAGAAGAAAATATTTGGTAGTGATGCGTACAGTCTAAATGCATATAGCAATAATTTGACGAGAAGAGTGATGCATATTATTTATTTATATTTAACTGTAAAAATACGCGTCTTTTGGAGGTGTTTGTAGATTTAAATACATGTATATGCGTTTTAATTATATATAATTTAAAAATAATAATTTCAATAATATTTTGATTTTTTTCTTTTAAATTACTTAACTATTATTGGATATATGTTTGATAATGGTTGTTAGGTTGATTCACTATTTGGATAGTGATTCTCCTTTATCTATCCATTGTCTTTTAGCAACTTTACGCATTCGCTTTTGGAGGCGTTTGTACGGTGGAGATTAAAGAATCGTTTACGAGGAGGGATATGGACCACCCAAATTTCTTTGATGGGATACTTCTCTTTTAGCATTTTAGGTAAAAGCACCGAATTGTTGGAGACACAAGTGGTTTCATCACCTCCACTACCTAAATTTAAATATGATAATTTCAAGATTTTTTTTTTCAAAAACTATTTGCCTTTGCTAATTAAGAATTATAAATCCAAAGTATAATTATGAAAATATCTAGCCCTTGAAGTGAAATTAAAGAAATTAAAAGAAAATATAATTAATATAATATTATAGGTATGATCTTTAATGCATCATGTTCTATTAAATTCAATAATACTATGTTGGAAATGTTTTTTATAAAATTAAAGTACATAAATAGCAGTGTATCATCCGAGTTTTAATTTTCAGTCTTTAAGAGCATTTTGGTGAGTTCAACACCAAAACAGATGAAGTGGATTCAGTTAATTTTTAGCCAACTATTAAATCAGGAGAGGGTATTAATAAATTTTTAAATAATGAAAAGAAATTTATAATTATACTAAATTTTAAAAGAATTGCTGTAATTTGCCTCTGAAAAAAAACTAATCTATACAATATGGGCATGTTCTTAATTTATGAGAGACAATTTGCTGATATGTTTTTTTCCAATATTTTGTCGAATATAGGACCAAATTTCAATTAAACCACAAACCGGTCTATGTACGCAAAATCAGTATTCAGTTTCCAGTCAATCTTGAATCGAATATTCCTAAAATTTCAATGTTATTGAAGAGGGCTATAAGTAACATCAGCATCAGCATCAGCACCAGCACATAAAAAATGTCAATATTTGAGTTGGAATTGGTCTTCGCATGCGTTAATGTATATGGTGTACGTGTGATATGTGATGTGTACACCTTTGAAATCCTATGTAGGTTTTACTGTACATTATTAACAATACTTGGTTTAAAAATTACATTGACATTAAGTATCTTTATAATAATTCTTAAAATATACTCTTTTTTTTTTTAATGATATGACCAAAATTTAATAAATGTATATGAAATGATTAATTCTTACATTATTTGAACATGAATGGAGTGGCATCTTATTTTTCTTTAGCAGTAATGTAGACAAACGTCTCACATTGGTTGTAGATGAAGTGTTTATATAGTTTATAAGCCCCAATGCATCATCTTCCTAGTGAGATGTCTTTTCAAAACAAATTGTGAGACTCATGTAAAATCGAATCAGATAATACCTCGCACATGGGACACCGATCTAGTAGTAAAGCGCATAACTTGGCGCCATTTGCAAGGACGAGGCCATGTACCCATCTCAAACCCTCTCATTTCGAGGGCTAATAATATAAGAAAACGTCCTATATTGATCGAAAATGAGAAGTTTGAGTGGCTTTTAGGCCCTAAGATCTCATTTTCTTAGCGAAGGGTCTTTTCAAGTTGAGCCTTTGAGACTCATGCGGAAATAAATAGAACAATATCTTACGTAATAAAGTACTGATATAATCATAAACCACGTCAAACAATTAGAACTCGGATACATGAAAGTAGGTAGGATGAATATAGATATGTGGCATGGAAGTCATGCAATGTCATGGGCTTTTGCTTAAAATAATAGTACACTTTTTCATCTTTTGAACTAACTGCTTTTCTTTGACAAGTCAAGATTAATTGAGTTCCAAGTTGCAGTCATTGTCAATATCTGTATGTGTGATACGTAGAAACCTCAAAGAGCCAAACACACAAATGCCTCTACCATTTGTTGGTAATAATAAAGCACAGGTGTAAGAAATTAGGCCAAT
The DNA here is from genome assembly GCF_000512975.1 of Sesamum indicum. Lineage (NCBI taxonomy): Eukaryota > Viridiplantae > Streptophyta > Magnoliopsida > Lamiales > Pedaliaceae > Sesamum > Sesamum indicum. The sequence continues at coordinate 1,371,724 of NC_026150.1, forward strand.
AAAGATGCCCTGCGTTTGAGTCGTATACGTGCTGTTTTAATGTATGTTTAATGATATTACACAACCCTTGATACCCATCGATTATATTTATAGAAAAAAAGTAAAATATTTAGACTTAATTAGGGCATAAATTTTATAATAAAGTTGATAAAATATTTTAAATGGTTGTTGTACGTGCAAAGCACTCATAAATTTGAATAATAATTAAGCTAAAAATGTTTTAATTAATTAGTATTACATGAAAAGACGACTGACAAATCAATATGTTTAAGGGTCATTTTGCATATATCATAGGAGCTTTTGGACCCATTCAAGGGAGATATATATACAATTTTAGTCCTCATGAAGTTCACGTGAAAGGAGATCAAAATAAAATTCAAGAAAGATTTAAAAATTTAATTAATCCCATTTAATAATGAAATTACGAGATCAAAGTGGTGATCGCGCAATCTTTTTTTATTTTATTGGGATTGAATAAATCCGAGCGAGTTAATCAGGTTGTGTTGTAGAAATAAGTAGTTTGAGATGTTTGTAATCATAAATTAAAAGTATGTTTATTTAATTTTGTATTAATTCATTATACGTTGTTAAAATATATTATATTTTTTTAGAAAAAATTACTAATTAATTTATTTTTAATTGGTATGGTGATGTATTAATTGACTTTTGACTTTTTAAGGATGATGTAGTTGAAGGACATAGTGTCTCTTGCAAAACACAAAGGTTTCAGCTTCCAAGTTCCACCCCTAAACCCCATCCCATCCCTATTATTCGCATATAATAAATAATTTTTATATTTTAAAATATATAAATCAACATATTATATATAAAAAAAATTAAGAATATTATTGACACAAGAAAAAAATTAGTGCAATAATGTCATAAATTACTGTTTGTGAGTGAAAAATATATATATATTTTATATTACATATTGAGCTTTTAACATCTCTTTTTAGTCAACAATTTCTTTATAAGACAAATAGCTGCTTTCATTCTTACACATATAAGTTAAAACAAAAACAAAAATAAAAACAAAAACAGGTCTCCCTCAAAGACAACACAGAATTACATGTACCAATCATTTGATTTTGATGGTGGATGGATCATTGACCTCAATTCTTTACAAATACACTACACAGAGTCTTGTAAATGTTATAAATTGATTCAGATTTAGAATGTACCGAATAGAATATATATTTTATCCATATGCTCGATGTACAGAGTATCGAATATAACATTTAAAAACAAAAAATACATAGTCATCATCATCTTTCAAAAAAAAAAAATTAAATTAAATGTGACTGTTGAGATCTGTGGACCATAGAGTTAGCATTAATTTAAAAATCACTTTATGCTTCTAATATTTTTTATTACATTATTGTTGCAACAAACCAAGAAAAGCGTGTAGCCTTACCACTCTGTTCCTTATTATATCATATTGAAAGGCACTTTACTCTTCAAAAACTCTTTAAGACACCGTTGAAATATTTGTTTTTTCCCCACACTTCAAATCTGAGGCTGTAAGGTGGCACAAGTCAACTCCAACTTTCATCATTGCATGTCCGCTTGATTCCTAATTAAAAACCCCCCACCACATTGCAAGTTGCTGTCGTTTTATGACATTACATGGCGAGATGCAACAGACTTTGAAATAAAAATAAATTAATTTAAATTTTTTTAATGTATTTATATAGATGGTACACTTTGTGATATTTTGTATGTATATATACTAACAAGTCCAAATTTTTATTCAAGCATAAAAAATAAAATAAAATATGTAATGAAGTGTTTGCAAATATTTGATATAAAACAATGTCGTGGATTTGGATAGATGAATATTTTGAAGTTGTGATGGGGATAGGAGGAGACAATGTTATTATTTATGTTAAGAGGAAAGGGCTCTCGTGATTAACGTTGTCATCAAGAACCATTTCATGTCATTCTTGAAATAAATTCTTTTTTTTTTTTTTGGGCTAAAATTTCATATGTTGGGCGAATATAAATATTTTGAATCGTATAGTAGAGTAAGATTAAAAATCAAATATCTAAATTTGGCTTGTGTATGAGAAAATCGAATAAAATTTTATCAATACGTATACACAAGTAAAAATAATATTAATAGTCATAAATAATAACATTCCTTATTTATTTATATTTTCCATTCATTAATTTATACCAAAATAGTAAGTAAAATCAACACTAACATTATAATATGGAACCAAATTGAGTTTGAGCCTATTTTTTGCTAATTTCCGAGTCGTGTTAGGTACAAAAATCAACTCACTAAATCGGGCTTAATTTAAATACTCGGACATTTTTGGTCCAGATGCAATTTGACTTGGGCTAATATTTAAGTGGGCCGAACACACCAAATTGATACTACTAAGCCCAACCCATAGTGTGCAGTTTCTTATTGCAAGCCCAAGCTCGAAGGCCCACACTATGACTGAAGAACTGCAATTCGGCCGACAAACTAATTTCAATTTGTGTTTGGAATTGGCGGATTTAAAATTAGAGTTTTGTCTGATTCAATTCATAGGTTGAACGGTTCTTGCAAAATCAAAAAATAAAAAAGGTATTTTGGAGCTTTCCGTTTTTGTGAGTCAGTCAACGGTTCAGACAGTCCGACCATTTGAGCTCGATTGGATTGCAAAATATTGATTTGATAGATTTAAGAATAGAAATTTCATCCGAGCAATACAAAGTTTCTTGTAATCGTTTGATATTAGAAAGTATTTTCAAGTCTTTTTAGACTATATTGTATGAAATATTTTTTATTTTTTTAAATTTTTTATATGAAGTCACTTGAAATTATTATTTCAAATACTTTCTTCAATCAAGATATCTTTATCCAAATGTGGAAAATTCTAACCTGAATCGAATTTGACTAGATTTGAATTAATTGTATATATGACAAGTGTATTATTAATACACTTACAATATGATTGATTTACAGCTCAAAAAAAGTGATCAATTACATGATAAGTGTATTACACTCGTGATATGATTAATTTGATTTAATTAAGAATTTCCAACAAATGTAGCCTTAAACAGACAAAAAAAAACAAGAGAAATTTACATTAAAAACAAATTCCCATTAAACAAATACACACTATTGTCTCAGTACTTATTCAATCAACCAAACAATCACAACAACAACGTATACATCTCAAAGCTGAATTCAAACTCATAGTTTATTCATGCATACAAATTAAACTTTACATAGTACTCTTCACTTGAAGGAAACCCCGTTGTCGTCACCCACACTTGTCGTTGTCCTAATCTTGATCTTAGCACGATTAATGTAATTCATAACCTTATCATTGAAACTGTCCCTTCTCGTAGTAGTTCTTGCAGCAGCGGCAACGTTGGACGATGCGGCCGACGACGACGTCCTCATCTTGTCCTTCACCTTCGTGATATAATCAGAGAACTTGTCGTTGCTCTTGCTTGCTTCCACTTTCTTTCCATCGTCGTAGTTGGAGGACTTAGTCTTGGATGCAGACTTCTGACCATTGAGAATCAGGATGTCTCTTCTAACAGCATGGTCATCAGGGACAGGTCTGTCGGTACTGTGTTTGGTCATTTGAGGTTGTGGGATTGGGTGATGAGAAGAATTAGTGCTGGAATGGTGGGAGATGCGGTGGATTTTGGCTTTGAAAGGGGAGATGGAGAATGCATTGCAGATTTTCTTGCACACACCTCGGGAGTTAGGGGTGTTTTGATTGCGTTCCATGTTGGCTGCTGCTGAGGTTGTGATGAGGAGAAAATGATGAGACATGCAGTGGGAATTTAAGGAGGAGGGATTAAGGGATGATTAGCTGCTTAATCACGAGATTAATGTGAAAAAGAGGGATATTTGTGAGCGACTTTATGTGGGAATTTCCACCTAATAATTGTTCCTTATGGACTTGTGGATTCCTCCATCTACATATGAAGTAATTTTTTAGTAGTTTTGAACATTAATGGAGCTTCTTTTGATTCCTCTTTATGACATTTGGTGTACTCATCATACAGAAATTTTCAAAAGCTTATACTACAATATGACACGGCTCGACACTAACACGACTTCGTATAATATATATATATATTATAAATTAATAATATAAAAATATATAATGTCATGAAGGAAAAGATCGACGCATGTATGTCTTAATCATATTTGAGTTCTTAACCAAATATCGTGGCTTCAAAAATGTACATAATCAAGTAATTTTCAAAAGTAAAAATAACTACCAATCTTGAAATAACATGCATAATGAAAAGTTTCGAATCATTAAAATTAGTAAAATTATTATGAACGGTTAGAGATTCTTCAGTAATTTCATCCACAAATAAAAGTGGAATGAAAGAGAGATTCAAGAAAACATTAAACAGAAAAGAGATTGAAGATGTTTCAGTTTCGTGCGAGAACTACTCAAGTTTTCTTTTTCTTATTCTCATTTAGCCACAAAAGTTTTTCAAATTAATTCTTTTTTTTAAAAAAAAGAAGCCCAATTCGTGTTCTAAAATATGTCGGACACAAAGTATCCATTTTTTGTCCTTTTTTTTTACTATATATTTTCGAACAAGCAAATCCCATATTCAATAGGTGTTCAAAGAATATCAATATTTGATATGTCTAATTTTTTGAAATCTCCGAGCAATATATCATCCATGACATAATACAGACAACTTGCTGTTGTTTACATTTTAAGTGAGGTAGATGTCAGTAATGGTTCAATATCACTTTAACTCACAATATTTTAATTAACGATTCTTAATCTCTGTTTTCAAAATTAAACTCCGTCTTAATCATAGGGGCCGACATAAGTTTGAGGGGGTGGAAATCTTTGTAATAACAAGAATTGAGGTGAGGGACTAGAATTGGAAAAGATCTGTAGCTGTCTTATTGTATCACAGAAATAACGCAACATACTTTTTGCCCACGAAGGAAACAGTGGAGTCGATGATACTAAGAAGGTGTTGGATAGGAATCAGATTCCAGTCTTAATTTTTACCTCAAAGTCTACGATCCAGTCATTTCTTAGTTGTAAGAATCAACCAAAACCGAAAGCCCAAATGTGTCAAGGTAGCATGACACAACTGAAATCAGGTTAAAATCGATTTAAATCAATTATATAATAAGTACAAGACACTTACAGTATGATTGGTATATATAATTTAGGAAAGGTGATCAATTATACAACTAGTATATCACGCTTGCTATGTGATTGATTTGATTCGATCAAATTTAATTTAAAAAAATGTTCTGCATAACATAGATCACGTGATGGAATAAGAAATAAGAGGGTGAGGTGGGAGTGGGGTGGAGTGCTGTCATTTCGGAGGAAAGATTTTAAGATAATTCTTGTCAGTATGGAGATTTGAACTAAAAGAATCTGGAGAAATTTTGCCTAATTTAATGGTAGTTCGTGGTTGAATTTTATAAGTTGTTAAGATTGTTGTTGTAAATTGTAATGATGATTTACCCGAATAAATAAAAACCAAAATTTCAGTAGTATCAGATTCTTGTTTTTGTTGTTTGTCTTCTTTCCGCTTTAGTTTCAAAATAAGAATGTTGAGGTAGGGCTTGGCGGCAGGCCACTGAGAGAGTCTGAAATAAACTTAGAAAGCTGGAGCAATAAGATAATGAGGTTTCCTTAACGCCACATAATAAACCACATATGATGAACTGAAAGTGGCTCAAGACTCTGCCCGACAGAATCTGCATGTAGAGCAAATTATAGGCGAGTCGGTGACCAGACATATTCAGAATCAACTTGGAGAAGTTAGACCGAATGTTATTACTGCACAACGTGTTTATATCACCTTCAATTTTCGACTGAGACAAGAAAAGAAATGACAGCGTATCATATGAAAAACTCGCAGGATAGTGGATGTGATTTGCTTGGCATCTTGTCTCAATGAGAAAAGATAAGATGAAATCAATTCTAGTTGAAATGAATTTTTTTTTAATATATGATTTGTCGAGGATAAAAGTATAATAATGATAGTTAATATAATGTATAAAAATTGATTAAATAAGAAAAAGAAAATGTGACAGTGATATGTTTTTTTTTTTTTTTGTTAGCACCCGAAGGTGGGGAAAACTTTTCGAGGTCCCCATCCTTTTTTCATTGATATGTTTTTCTTATGAATAAGTAAATACGTTTGAGATATTTCTTTTTTATAAGAAAAAATATTTGTACACAATCAAACAAATCAGCCTAGTAGGATGAATACCATCCCAATTGTGTTGGTATTTTACCCTCAGCACACGCATCAAAGAAACAAACACACACGCGCGCTCTGAGGTAAAATTACAAAATTTGTCCCACAATTTAAGATTATTTCATACTTGCCCGTATGCTTTATGAAATTTTAAAATTAACCCCATATTTTGTTAAAAGTTGCAAAAAGAATCCAAAAATGCTGTAAAAAAGACACTTTTTGCAACATGGGAGGTCTTTTTTGCAGCATTTTTCAACTCCTTTTATAACTTTTAACAGAATAAGGGATTAGTTTTAAAATTCCAAGTGTGGGGTCAAGTATGAAAAGACCCTAAACTGTGGGACTAGTTTTGCAATTTTCCCCAAACTCTGTTTCCAGCTTACAGTCCTACTGGGATCAGTCATGAATTCTTGGCCATTCTCTCAAATGTCTCATATGCAAACTTGAATTCTTGGCATGACGATACATGTATACCATACAGTAACAACAAGGAGGTAAACACAGCTATTTACAATTACTAGGAACGTCCCTTAGTAACAACAGACGATCAGCACACAGAGTCAGCATATGTGAATATAGCCTGAAACAGGAAACCGCATAAGCTGTGCAATTTCCTGGCAGATTATTCTCCACTGCAGTTATGGAGAAGAATGCAGTCTCTAACCTGAGGCCAAACAGAGCAGCATCTCAGTCATCTTAGTACCATTTATTGGTAAAACAAACTCCGAAATATGTCAGTGCCGGAAAGTCTTAACGACTTTGTCAATCCGTCTTCGACACAGTGGACAGTTCGTCAAGTGTGAAGAGCATGCCATACAACAGCACATATGACCGCACCTGAGAGTAGATCAATAACACTTTTTCAATGTTGATTTCCAATTTAACTGAGAAAAAAGTTTTCATGAGTTCAGTAGGAGGACAACTTGTTCAGTCCTAGAATTCAACTTTTATGATCCACAATTTGATGGTAGAGTGACTAGAGTCCAAAAACTGGGATCACATTGTGATCCAGGATGACTTAATTAAAAGTTCCAAATTATGTTCACAGGCAGGTTTATGCAATTTGCAAATTTATCAATGGAAAAATTTTTGCAAAAATTCAAGGGCTTACGGGACAAAAACTGAATTGTACTCCTGCTCCAAACATATGACACACAGATCCGGCATCATTCTGTCTTTATTGGTACTTTCTGATCTATTCTCCGCTTTGCCATTTAAACCTGCAAATCATGACAGAAAGACCAGGCAGAATTTGATTAATGACTGGGCACATGGGGCACAGGCAATAGGGGTAGAAGAAGTTAGGCATTTGGCAAGTTACCTCCTTCCTCTTGCCCAGCTTTCTTAGCTGCGGCAGCAAGAACCCTACATGCACAGTTATTTATTAGATCAGGGTATATAGAAGGACGAAGGAACACTCAGGCAGATGGAGGCAATAATGACCCATAAAAAGTTACCTCTTTCGCATTTCCCAGTGACGCCTTCTCTCCATGATATATTGGACTGCATGCTTAGCAAGAAGATAAATTCCAAACACTGTAAAACCCATTGAGGCATACTTGTACAACCTGAAGGAACAAACGCATATCAAGTACATGGAAATCATAACATCGTGCAAGTAATAAAAGGATGGAGAACATTCTATTTCGCCACAGTTCAGCAGTTTGAGGCAATGTGCATATGTATTGAGCACATCAAAGGAGACAAGCAATATACCTTGACCATTTCCCAAGATTCGCAATCAGCTGATCAATAGTTTTGTCAGATACATAAAATGGGCCTTTATGGGGTCGCTGAATTCGAATTGATCCAATGTCATCCTTAACAGCCTGATGAGGGAAGAAAAGAATGCACTTAGCGACACAAAAAACAACTTTTTAAAGGAGGAACTTTTCCAACATCTACAAAAGTTTGTTTTCAAGTAAAACTAAGGAATGTTCTCTTTGTCAGGAAACCACACACACAAAATCAACATAACTATCATCAACAAGCTACACTCCACAACTTTTGATTGCCCGAAAAAATAGTAACAAAGGTCGCATCCATCTTTCTTCATCGCAAACATCCCCCTACCCATCCCAAATGAAAGACTAGAATAATAATAATAATTGATGAGTATGACTGGATCACTTATAGCTGAATGTTGATTGAAAAGAAAATTAACAAACTCTATTTTTAGAGGGAATATATTCCTACTAGAAAAGCATAACCCAGGCATAGTCCGATGCTATTGAATTATTAATTGAGAGTGCAATATAAACAAAATAGGGTTGCAGTACAATCCAAATAATCCCTTGTCTTTACCCAGATTTCTAGCCAATGTCATTGTTTGAAGTATCTTCATTAAGGAATAATTTCAGTCTAGTTCCGCTTTGACTCTTTAATCTACAGCTGGAGACGAGAATGGGGGAAACAAAAAAGAAAGGTTCATTTGGAGAATCATACCTCACCAACAACTGTCAAGGGCGTACCAGTTGGCAGAACACGTTCAATTCTCTTGACTCCAAGCATCTAGACGAACAAGACATCATCATTGGATCTTGGAAGAACTTGATACAACAGGTTTGGCAAAGTGGACTACATACATCAGAGAAGAAAAACATAATATGCGAGAATAATCCAAACCTTTAGGCCTTGAAGATAATCTAGTGTCCCACGCACTAGGGATCGTCCTGACTCCTCAAATACCTCACTTCCTACTGTTAGTACCAAACCTGTGGCACCACGTGCACCAACAACATGAACACGACTAGTACCATCATCCTGGTATGTCAAGAAGCACACCCCGTTATCATGTAGCTCTAAAACCCTAAAGGTAAGACGTGCATCACATAAGGAGTATCGCATTTCATGTTGACCATTTGACTTTCTAGAAAAATGTGTGCGTTACAAAAGAACAGATTTGTGTGCATTGGTAACAGAGCGCATCCTGTTGAGTCAGAGCAGGAGGTCTTACAAGGTACCAGGGTACTTCTTTGCACATGGAAAGCATCAATGCTGAATCTTGTATCCATGATCCTGCATCATTATGTTTCAAAAAGTGCTGCTCTGCCTGGGAACATCAGGATCTTTTGTTAGAATAGATCTCACTGGTTTACTTTCCTCATTTCCAACTATTTTTACGGTATGTTAAACCAATTACCGTTTGCTCCACAATCACACCTCGCAAACCGCTGTACTCGCAATTAATTGGTGTATCTGAACCAACTCTTCCAGAAACTGCAACTACCAATGGCAACACTTTGCTTGCCGCATCCAATAATTGAGCTGAAAAAAGAAGCATTTAAGGAAATTTAAGAGCAGCCACAATATGATGACATCTTGTTCAATTTTCTACAATACCCAAAAATTTCATATCATAATAGCCTAGAAGAATCAGCCATGAAAAGTTGCAGATCCCACAAAAGAGTAATTACCTACTAACCACTCTATAATGTGAGCCCAAAAAACTCAAACACAAATAAGAACTAAAAGGAACAGAAAATCTATCACGCTCCTTCAGATCAATGGTTTTAGAGGAGAAAAGCAGAAGGGAAAAGGAAAAGCAGCTAAGATGATTTTCAATGCATTTTCATTCTAGTGAATAGATCCCAGTCACTACAAAGTCATGAATTTAGTTGAATATCATGACAAATTAAAAAAAAAAAAACTGATTAATCAGCAAATATTACCTATAAGCATGTTTCAACAAGCATTTACTTCAAGTTTTCCATTGAGGCCAAACAAAAGTAAGAAGTTCCTCTGGTATTTTAGTCACTGGCGATTGCCCGCAAACAGAGTGCTAATGTTATACAAAAGGTTTTGCAATACTCCATAGTACTTGCTATTTTAAGTAGTCAACTAGACCAAATTTGCACTCATCTACATATTTCATAGTTCATGCATCTAAAGCTCAATCTTGGAAGCAATACATTAAACACCACACAGAAAATGAAATTGGGCTCAATCAATTTAAAAGGGAATATGAATTGACCAAAAACAGGAGCAATTTTAACTTACCAGGCAACAACCACCAGGAATATCAGAATATGCAAATAAACATATTACAAATGTAAAACTCAACCTAATAAGTGAATTGCTAAAGAACTAAAACGTACGGGTAATAATTATAAAAAGATACAATAAAATGTAGGAAATTGCCACTCACCCAAGTCCTTTAACTGATTAACTCGAGATACAGACTTCAAAACATCAGCATCCCTAAACATTCCCAAAAGGAATAAAAAATCAACCAAACATGTTTCCCTATACACAAAAAACCCAAAGTATACAAAAAAAAGATGAAGACTAAGGAAAAAGAATAATAACATTATGTTCACCTTCCGCTGCTCCTTCCGAGAAGATAAAGAGCAGCTGCGCTCAGGCAGCAAGTGATTCCACCAACTGGAATCATCGTCAATGATTCACAACAACTTAACAGAAAAAACTACAAGACCCTAACTGTCGAATACCTATTTTCATATAGTGAATTTTCAGCTCTTCTGCATTCTCGTGAAGCTAAACAATACAGCCATTTTTCACCTACTGTATCAGAGAGAACAGAGCTGAAGAATTAGGGATTGAGAATTACAGGAGCAAATCAAATAAGAAACCCAGAAAAGTTCACGAAAGGGGAATTAAAAACAGGGAAGAAAATCAGGGCTCGAAGGTGAAATAGAGGCGTTTGATTGAAGGAAAAAGGTGGTTGCATAAGGGATGTGGAGTGACAGAGAACACAGAATCAGATCCCAAGAGTAAACTACAGGACGAAGCTGAGCCAATTGTTCTACGTAAAAGCGCTACTTCTTTGCGATGGTGTAAAAGCGCGACATCTTCTGCTTTCTCAGAGCTAAATATGGGCCAGTTACAAGGCCCATAGGCCAATAAGCCCAACTACAAAGAAAAGTACTCTTACACAGCCCAGCCCATTGATAACCGGGCAGCATAACGACGTCGTAGCTTGGGCGAAATCCAGAAAACCCTAGCAAGGTTTGGCCTAAAACCCTGAACCTCTGCAACTGAGCTCTCTGTTCTTTCTTCTTCTCCAAGTATTTCCCACTTCCGGCCCCCGATCACTGTCTCGCTCTGTTACTCTGAAATGGCGTCGGCGGCAGTCAGGAACCCGAATTCGAAGCGGTTGTTCGCTCTTTCGCCACGAATTTACTCGTCATGCTGCCGAGGATGCGCCGTCTCCTCGCCGTTCTCTTCATCCGAATCGCCGATCGCTTCACATCAGTCTCCCAACCCTTGGTGGAGATCGATGGCCACCTTCACTCGCACGTAAAGCGCGTACTCTTGTTTGTGGACGTATTCATTTCTTTATATTCGTTTCTGTCATTTGCTCCGGCGTTTTAAACGGCGCCCTGAGATGATGATTCTGGTTATTTATTCATGTAGAGGATTTCTGCATTCCGTGAATGTTATACGCATTAATATTACGATTTGGTTTTGGATTTCTGGTGTGCGTTTGGATAGACGAAAGCTTGAAAATTGGAATTTGGGACTTTAGTTTTGGGAAATTGATACTTTGCATATATTTACTGATGTATTACTTAATGGCAGAAAACCTCATGTGAATGTGGGTACAATTGGCCATGTTGACCATGGGAAGACCACCTTAACTGCAGCAATCACCAAGGTAGGATTGAAAATCGTTAGGAGTTTTTTGTACTTGTACAGTTTTCCCATCCTTGATTTTTATTGATATCTCTCATTTGCTTTTTTGTGCCGTTTATTATCTTGTATATGTAACTTTACTTGCCTGGCGCCTGAAATTGCTCCAATAAAGGTCTTAGCAGAAGAAGGGAAAGCTAAAGCTGTTGCCTTTGATGAAATTGATAAAGCACCTGAAGAGAAGAAGAGAGGGATTACAATAGCCACGGTTGGAGTCTTTTCTATTTGCTCTTCCTGTATTTCTTCTACTTGGAGTGCTTTTCATGCTTAATAATAAAGTGTATGTTAATTTGCAGGCACATGTAGAATACGAAACTGTGAAGAGACATTATGCTCATGTAGATTGTCCTGGGCATGCAGATTATGTTAAAGTGAGATCGAAAATCTACTTTTTTTAATCTACAGTTATCAATTTTGTTTGGTCAATATAGTTGTTTCCTGGTTATTTGCTATAAGTGAGTGAATAAATGTGCTCTGAAGATGGTAATAGGCTATTAGTCAAGGCTTCAATAACTTTTGGTATCAGAACAAAACATCCTTCAATCTGAGTTTCCATTACATTTTCCAGGAAACATGTTTTTCTCATTCATTTCCCACTTTTAAGCTTGTGTGCCTTTCAACTGGTTTTGGCTCTCTTGTGCTTGACTCCCCCCAGCTCCCAAGAAGAAAAATGTATGCAAATACCACGAGAAGCAAGAAGAAAGCTCTGCAAGATTTTATATTGTGCCTGTCTGATTATTTTTGTTATAGATCTTAAGCAAAAAATCTTTTTGAGCACCTCAGGGCCTATTGTTGGAGCGAGCTTGTTGACTTACTAAACTGGCTAGTTTTAGTTCTGGATTGGTGGTGATTTTTGTGTTTTTCAAGTTTTTCCTAAACTTGAATCTTTCTACTTAATGTAGAATCACTCAAGGTTTCCCACACCTCATGAATCTTCGCTGAACCTGTTCCTTTGTGACTGCTGCATTTTTCTTTTAGTTGGGGTTAGTTGGGGAAACAAAATCAAGTGATGACCCCGTGCTTGTTGAGATGAACATAACCTGAGAATATAAATCTTAAGGGTTAACATTGAATAATCAAGATGCAAGAATAATAGGATGCTGTTATTTTTTCAGATCCAGCTCAATTTTGAGAATTACCTGAAGCTGATGACATAGCAAAATCTGTTTGAGGTCTTATTGGTCATATTTGGTTTTACAGTTGAAGTGGTTTTTCGTTCTATGTTTAACATCGCCTTGACGTTTGAATCCACCTATTTAAACACAAACTCATGTAATCAAATCTTCTCAAAAAACCGAAACAGATGAATTGATAGAACAATTTGAGAAAAACCTCTGAAATGGGTCCATTGGTTTGCATCTTTGACTATTAGTGTATAAAAGAATTAGTATTGGCCTATTCAAGGAAAATCTGAATTCAATTTCTAAAGAAGGGTAATTATTAATTGTGCTAATCATGTTATTTGTGGATGTTGGTTCGCGTTCTGATGACTTTAACCATAATGCAGAACATGATTACTGGAGCTGCTCAAATGGATGGGGGTATTCTAGTTGTATCTGCCCCGGATGGACCAATGCCACAAACTAAGGAACACATTTTGCTTGCTCGCCAGGTTCTCACTTTGACATGAATTTTGACTTATGCAGAAAGAACCTTCACTATTTTTTAGGTTATCAACCTTGACTCTTACTGCAGGTTGGTGTGCCATCACTTGTTTGCTTTCTTAATAAAGTTGATGCTGTTGATGACCCGGAACTGCTGGAACTTGTGGAAATGGAGCTACGTGGTAAGTAAAATTTTGGATATGGTCTTAATCTTATACTCTCCACTTTGACAGGTGCAATTCATTTGCATCATCTTATCGTGCTTGCAGAATTGCTTAACTTCTATAAGTTTCCTGGGGATGACATTCCGATTGTCCGAGGATCAGCTTTGTCTGCATTGGAGGGTACAAATGAAGAAATTGGGAAAAAGGCTATTTTAAAATTAATGGAAGCTGTAGATACATATATTCCAGATCCCATACGGCAACTTGATAAACCTTTCTTGATGCCTGTTGAAGATGTTTTTACCATTCAGGTAACTGATACACTTTGTACATGTTTCACATTACTCAAGAACTATCCATCTCAAGTTTCAAGGTCTTTTTCAACTAAACATGCACTATGTATTTCCTAGTTTCAGCTGCTAGTGGAGTTGCACATTTTGATAATTTACTGTCAGTATGCTGATCACATGCTAATATTGCTGTTTTCTGTTATTAGTTTATTCAGCTATTAGTTAATCTTTGTTTTTTTCCTTTCTGGTAAGTTTGGGAATGTTGAATGATCTGTAATAGCCTAAGTTCAGAAGATAGTTGCTTTTGTCAAATGGTGATGAGGTTCTGGGGTTTTTGTTGTGTGCAAAATCTCTTCTCAATGATAGCTATTCAACAAAAAAACACACATTATGTTTGGATTAATGTTTTGAATGTTTTTGTTTTGGTGTTTTGGAGATAGAGAGAGAAAAAATAGAGATAAGTAAGTATGTGTTTTGAGATAGATGGTATGTTTGCATTTGTGTTTTGATATTATATAAAATATTGTAAAATAAGTGGTGTAGGTTTGATGTTGGGACTTGGGAGACAAGAGTTACTGTTTATTGTCAAATCATATTTTTTAATATTTATATTTAGTAATATATATGTGTATGTATATAGTATTTTGTTTGTTAGTGAAATATAATATATATTTATGTTAAGTAATTTTTTTTATTGAGACATTTCTTTTTATATTTTAAATAATAATTATAATTTTAATGCATAATTAAATACATTGTAGTATTGTCTCCAAAATGATTTTGTTAGACTTTATCTTTGGAATGAAAAAACATAATATATAAAATTTAAATAAAAAATTTAGAATTAAGTATGTATTATTGGTATATTGTCCTCAATTTTCAAACTTCTCAAATATTTCATTGAAATAGGAAAATTATGAGTACAAAAGATTTAAATGGTCTAAGTTGAAAAAATTTGTAATCAAGCGTTAAATGCACTATATAACATGTTGAAAATACATTCATTAGATTTTTATATATGAACTGATATTTTAATAGATAACTGAAGTGATAAAAATACGAATTAGTTATATAATATTGATACATTGTCAGTAGTGTACGCAACTGCTACAATATTTCCGTTAGGTAGAAAAGTTTTAAATATTTTAACCAAGTAGCATTGATAGGAAATATCTTTAATATCAATGGTTTCATAAGTTAATAATTATTTTTTAGTATTAATTATTAATTACATTTCACATATATTATATATTAAATAATATATAATACATATAATACAAATAATTTTTAAAAAAATAATTAATAAAAGGAGAGAGAGAAGAAAGAAGAAAGAAAAGAAAGAGAAAAAGCTGCAGAGACAGTGACAGAAAAGAAAGAAGAGAGAGAGAGAAAAGAAATCCAAAAATAAGAAAGAGAGAAGAAAGAAAAAAAAACCAAAAGTAATTACTGCACACCTAGTGAAGGTGTGCAGACACAAAACCAAACATAGGACAGAGATCTCAATACAATGTTTTCTTTGTTCCTTATGTGTGTTTTTTTTTTAATGAGCACTCTGTACCTTGTGTAAGTTTGATATTCTTTTGGGTATTCTGAAGGGCCGTGGAACTGTTGCAACCGGCCGTGTAGAACAGGGTGTAATTAAACCAGGGGAAGAAGTGGAGATTTTGGGACTGTCACAGGTGAGAAGCAGTTTTTTTGAAACCTTAATCTAGCTCCATCACTTCTCTTGTATTTTCAAGGAAGTCTACTGCTTCATTTTTTATGTAAAGCTTTGGGGCCTTCTTATACAGTTGAGTTGGGTTATATGTTGCTATTCCACCATACGGTGAACTGGATTATGATGCCGGCATGTCTTTCTGCTGCAGAACAAACTTAAAACTACAGTAACCGGTGTTGAGATGTTCAAGAAGACTTTGGATTTTGGCCAGGTGAGGGTTCTGTTTCTGCTTGCCTTTCTAATGCATTTCATGTTGCATGTATTAGTTATTTCAAATTTTACCTTTTGGCAGGCTGGAGACAATGTAGGACTACTTCTACGCGGCTTGAAACGTGATGAGATCCAACGAGGGATGGTAAGTCTCTTTGACTGGCAACTTTATTTTCTTATGGGACTTGTAGTGACCAGTCACTCTAATTGGTTACTCTCTATAGTCTATTCTTTATATAAGTTCTCCGTTCATGAGTCAATGTCTTCATATTTCCACTTCTCTTATACTAAGGTGCTTAAACATTTATATGTTATCTGGATATATGATATCTTATCCTCAAAAATCCATTACATAAATGCTTTTGCAGTGGATGGTAAAACTCCCATTTGGGACCAAGCAATGAAAGCAAACTCTATTCTGCCTGTAGTTATCTAATACTTCTTTTACTTATTTATTTTTTTATTATTTATTTATTGTGTGAATCATTGTCTGTAGGTAATTGCAAAACCTGGTACTCTAAAAACATACACAAAGTTTGAGGCAGAGATATATGTCCTCACAAAAGAGGAAGGTGGTCGCCATACCGCTTTCTTCTCAAATTATAGACCTCAATTTTACATGAGAACAGCTGATGTTACTGGTAAGGTCGAATTGCCTGAAAATGTGAAGATGGTTATGCCCGGGGACAATGTGACTGCTGTTTTTGAGCTTATTTACCCAGTTCCTCTTGAAGCAGGTATGTATAAGCTTGTTGTATTAGCCATGGAATGTTTGCTTGGCGTTTAGTTTTTTGATCCATTCAATTTGCGTGTGTCTGTATATTAGCGTCTATGATTACTTGCAGGTTGGTTTTCTTTCTCTACAATGGTTTACTTAGCCATCGATTATTCACTGAGGAAAATGTGAACAATTTGGTTATATATTTTCTGAAGGAAATACATTAGATGCGTCTAGTTTCAGCTGCCAAACCCTAAATTTAATAACTGTGGATTAGATGTATTATTGTGATGCCTCTGTTGTGACCCAATTCTTTTCTTAATGGCAGGACAAAGATTTGCCCTGAGGGAAGGTGGCAGAACTGTTGGTGCTGGAGTAGTTTCAAAAGTTATGAGTTGAGATAATTTATTTCAGGCGTTTTAATTTGCCCGTTTTCCTTTTTCACTAGAGGGTTAGAATGAACGAGTTTCTTGTTCAGGGAAGACAGGTTATTGAGCATGTCGATTGCTAATATATGCCACTGCTGCAAAATGGTTTCATCTGTATCATCAATAATTAAATTTTTCCTTAATCTTACTAATTGCTTTGGCATGCCAGATAATTCATATGTACATCACATCTATTTTGTTTACTGGAATTGAAGAGAATTTTGGAATGTCGTGGTGGTGGTTGTTACCTCAAGTACTGATTACGTTGTTATAATGTTCATGCGTGACAATATTTTTGCTCTCCTATGCTATAATCTTGAAATCTGCAGTCATATCGTTCATGTTAACATGCAACTCTGTTTTTGGTTAGTGTTGATTGGAATAGCAGGCTGAAGAAGAAGAAACGATTACATAATGAAACTTGGTTTTGGTTATAGCGACATTCGACTGAACGTCTTCATATGAGTAAATTTGAAAATTCATGAAGCGAAGATCTTGGGTCAGCAGGAGAAATCCGGTAGTGATATCTAGCTAATTGATTAAGAAATAGCAACCAACACTATCTTGTATTCTCACATCTGTGCTTTCAGCAAACAAGCACGGCCAAAGTGTAAGACTAGCTTCCACTCCATCTGCATTATCGTGACTTGCATGAGAACTCTACGGTTCAATGCAATTTTCGTTTCGACAAAATTCAATCGCATTAACCACAACGTATGATTTATCCACTCAGACAGATCGATTTTAGATTAACTTATCATTTTACACAAGCGTCTTTTGAGTTTTTTTTTTGGTTTTTTTCCTGAAATGAATATATTGTAATTACAAGTGAGGTTAATTTATTAAATAATTTTTTTTTACTTAAATTTAGATAAATGGATGACTGTTTATCTTTATTTCAAAGATTCACTAGATATTTGTTTTTTTTGGATAAATCAGTTAGTAATACAATTTAAGTTTTATTTTGATATTTTAATAATATTTAAACAAAATATTGGGCAATATACCATTGATTATCTTTATCTAAAATATTCATTCAGTTTTTTAGGTAAAGCTTGGTTAGTAAAATAATGTAAATATACTCTTATATTCAATATACTTATGTAATTATCTATACATATAAATAATATTATTTTTAAATTTCTGATTATTTATTATTTATTTATTTTATATTTCATAAATTTATATAATTCTCACTTGTGTTGACATGGTATGAACTAGTTATTATTATACATTACATAATATAACATTGTGCAAATTTTTTCAAGGAAAAAAGAAAATACTTATCACCTTAGCACATATTTTTTTCTTTATCTTTTTATAAAAAAAAAAAACAGAAGTATACGGAAAGAAAGCGGGATTGAAGCGTAGTTTCTATTTAAAGTAGTGTTTCAACCTTGAGCAATTTTAAACTGAAGTCGCCAATTTTGAAATCACGAAACTCCTCTGATTATTGGGTCACCTAATCGCCAGCGGATCTTTCAGGGCTCCAACACG
>NC_026150.1:1390226-1391474 GCF_000512975.1 Sesamum indicum
GACACAAACACTCTGGCGAAACAAATGAGCACCACAAATTAATTCTGTGGGCCCTATCCGTAATGTCACAGTTGGGGTCGACTTGCCAATGAAACAGCACCATTTGTACTGGGTGCAGACTGTGGTGCACGACCGCGTTTGTACAGTGATATTTCTCAGAGCAATAATTTGCTGCCACTATAAATACCGGTCATGATGCGGTTGTAGTAATATTTTTAGCCTCTCTCTGGAAACTCTCCATCTCTTTCTCTCTCTAGAAAAGCTCCGACCCTCGTCGTCGGCTCCACCCGAAACCCTAGAAATCGAGGAATTTGTCTCGTCCATTTCTATTCTAACGGAACGCCCGAGATTTCCTCGCAATCGCCCCGGATCAAAAACCCTAATCCATTTCCCTAAGTCTACTCCCAGTCTAAATCCGTTCAACTTTCCTGCCAGATCTTACCTCAATTCGCCCAAATTTTCCATTCTTGATATAATAATTGATTTAAGCCAAAGAAACCCAATTCGATTCTTTTTCTGTCATATACAGATATTCATTGTTGATATTAAGATTGTCTATAGCGTTGATGGTAGGAATGGGTAGGGTTTACCAGGAGACAGCGAAGCCCTCGTCGTCGTCGGCATCGCCGTCTTCACCGGCTGTGACGACTTCGACGTCGATAACAGAGACCGTAAATGGCTCTCACGATTTCAAGATCACGGGGTATTCCTTGTCGAAGGGTATTGGGATTGGAAAATACATAGCATCCGATACATTTATGGTTGGTGGGTATGCGTGGGCGATTTATTTCTATCCCGATGGGAAGAGTGTGGAAGATAATGCGACTTATGTTTCACTTTTCATTGCTCTGGCAAGTGAGGGCACGGATGTGAGGGCGCTTTTTGAGCTGACTCTTTTGGATCAGAGTGGAAGGGAGAGGCACAAGGTTCATAGCCATTTCGGTAGGACGTTGGAGAGTGGGCCCTACACTCTTAAATACCGAGGCAGCATGTGGTCGGTTTTCATTCTTTTGTTCTTGATGTCTTGTGTTGGATTTTTTTTCCAAGTTCGTGTAATATTTTAAAGTATGAAGTGTGACTAGTTTAGCTATTTCAGTTAATATTAAATTGCCAACAATCTTGTTTTCCTAGTTATTAATATAGGAAAAAAATGTAAGCGGTCAAGTTGAGGTGGGCTTGTTAGATAAGTATGCTAGCTGTCTGCTTTTGTGTTGAGTGCATCTATCCTGTGGATTTCAATCGGTTCAG
>NC_026150.1:1391548-1434177 GCF_000512975.1 Sesamum indicum
ACGATGGGTATTCCATGTTTGTTATTAGTTGTTACGGGTTAACTAGGTTCATATTATGAAATTCTGTTTGCCTGCCTTGATAGGCTGTTTCAATTTGTGGGGATTTTGTGCCTTTTAGAGAGGTTATTGTTAAAGGAGCTTCACATAATAGGCGTGAGACATATATCACCATGTCAGAGTATTTATTTGGAGGACTTGACTTCGATTGTGGTGAGTACTAAACACAGCGATCGAAGGAGTTGCGACTTTCTTCCAGATTGTATTATCAGTAAACATACAAGTATAGGATAATTATATTCTCTGTACTCATCTAGTTCAACGATGCTGGATTGGAAGTCCCTTGGTTTTATGACACTTTTTAATGCATTCAACTTATTTTTATTTGAAAATGACTGGTGGAGGATGCCTGATTGCATTTGTTTTGGTTGCATGCCTCCATTATTTCTTTGATCTATCGCTATTAGGGTAGGCAATTTATAGTTACTGGTGTGTTTAGTACAATTCTTTTGTTTTCTTCAAAATATTAGCCACAACCATGGGGCTTCTTGGTAAAGAGTTAATATGATTTGATTTTGTTACTGAAACTTGTGAAAGAATGATATGGGATTATGCAGTTGATCCAGTTGTCATTTTTGTTTCTTTTGATGTGGTATACATAAAGTAAAAGAAGTGATTCAACCTTCTTGTTGCAAGACAGTTGGTGTAAATTAAAAAAAGGAAATGGTCATGGTCAGTATAATGTAGAAGTTAATTTTGGCCGCAGGGGTTACAAGCGGTTTTTCAAAAGAACTGCTCTGGAGGCATCAGACTACCTAAAAGATGATTGTCTTCAAGTTCATTGCTGTGTTGGTGTTGTTAGGTCTCACACAGAGGGGCCTAAGATCTACTCAATACCATTGCCCCCATCAGACATCGGTCAGCATTTTGGGCAGCTGCTGGAAAGTGGAAAAGGAACTGATGTAACTTTTGAAGTTGATGGAGAAACCTTTAATGGTCATAAATTGGTTCTTGCTGCTCGTTCTCCTGTGTTCAGAGCTCAATTATATGGTCCAATGAAGGATCAAAATTCAGAGTGTATAAAGGTTGAAGACATGGAGGCACCTGTGTTTAAGGTCCTTTCTCAGTCTCTCTTCATCCGCGGCTGCCGTTTCTAATAAGGGGTGTCTTTTGTGCTTACGTATTGCATTCTTAATTATGTTTTGAGAGACTAACTTCTTTTAGGTAGAGCCTTAGTATTGCATTCTTAATTGTCTGGCTCCTCCGTTTGATTCAAACCATGATATACTGCTTAAGAGTGATGCCAGCACGAATAGATAAAAATTACTGTTGAATGACATTTGAGAGTGACTTATGTATAGACAAAGATATGCTTGTTTCCATGTTCAGGTCCATCTTAATTTGCCATCTATCAAGACATAATCTTCATAAATTGTCGTCTAATTTGTGTGACTATCGTTTTCTCCATAGTAGTTAATGGCGTGCACCATGAGAGGCGCAAGCTCATCGCCATTCTTCTGCTGTGGCGATGGAGTTCACCCTGGCGCGCGCCTGGGCGCCATTTCGGCTGTTGCCGTGGCACGTGCCAGGGGCTCCTTTGCTAGATGGCCGGGGCCCATTTGAAAATGGGGAAAAAACAATAAAAACCCTTTGGCTCCTGCATGCTTATTACTTTCTCCTTCAGGACCAGCAATGTTCACTTATTTTCTGCTCTTTTTCTTTCTTCTTATTCCGTTTTCTTTCAGATCTCAGACCTCCTTTTCAGTTTTCTCTTTGCACAACTTAGAGCCCGTTTGGTTGTTCATTTTCATTTTCAGATTCTAACAATTGTATTTGTGTAAAAATGCTTTATTGGTTTCTGTGCTAAAACTGAGAATATGTTTGGATTAGTTATTTCCAAATATAGGTATATAAGTGTGAGAATTAAAAATATAGGTATATGTATTTTTGATGTGACAGAAATTAATTATGAGGGTTGACCAAAATGGTTGGGAGAGAAAGCAATTTTATTTGATTTGAAACAAGAGAAGACATGCTGATAAGATAAGACAAGTATGACCAACCTATGTGACCTATAATTTCAAAAAATTCAAGATTAAAATAGGAAAGCATTCTCAATGAAAATGGCTTGACCAAACAAAATCTCAACTACCAAATAGTGAAAAGTGAAAATAATCTCATTGAAACACAACCAAACGAGCTCTTAGTTTCTGTCGTTTTCTCCTCTTTTCTTTGTTCTCTGTTTTCTACTTGTATATTTTATTATCTATTTTAATTAGTAATTACTAGTAAAGTAGTAAGATTTAATTGTTTATTATTGTTGAAATTATTATACTACTAGTGTTGATCAATAGTTTGGTGATATCATGATATTTAATTTCTAATATTAGACTAAAAATCTGATTTCAATATTATTTCTCATTTATGAGAAATAAAATATACTATTTTATATTATTCTCTATGAAAAATACTAATTATATAAATATCAATTATTTTTGTGCATTAGTGCCGTCCTTAGCAAAGGCGCACGCCGCGCCGTGCGCCATGAGCCATTGACTACTACGGTTTTCTCCATGAGTATTGATACTTACCCTGTGGTCTCTTCTGATGAGTTGAATGAAATCAAAGCATAGATTATGATGAGTTTCTGATTGACAATGAATAGTCATCATCATGAAGTATCAATAGTCAGTTTCTGGAAGCCAGTAATTGTAAAGAGAATGATTGTGGCCTTTTTTGCAAGTGTTAATTAAATGGATCTGCTGATCCATGTGCACTAGCATTGCACAGTTATCTTCTTTGTTTTCTATTTCATTTTTGCATTGAAAATATCTTTTTGTACGACCGGCCAAGGAATTCTCAGTTTGTTTATAAGTAAAACGAATCTAATGGGATTTGGTAGTAACTAGTGCATGTTCTTTGTGTTGTCAGTCTCATTTCAAGTTTGAGAATCCCGAATAGGTTGCTGTGGATCCTCATTTTGTCTTGTTTCTTTATTTCATTAGGTATATAAACTACTGGAAACATTTCACCTTTTCCGACCACCAGTTTGATTACATCGAATTACGATCCATGTGCCAAGTTTCTGGCAAATCTTGTGCTTCAATTTATTTTAGTCATTTATTATGCCATCTTGACACTCGTAATTACCTCAGCTTGCAATAATTGCTTTCTTTTGCTGTCTTTTTTACCCTGCAGGCTCTACTTCATTTTATGTACTGGGATGCACTACCTGACTTGGAAGAGCTTACTGGACTCAACTCAAAATGGGCCTCAACCTTGATGTCTCAGCATTTGCTTGCTGCTGCTGATCGGTATGGTTTAGATAGGCTCAGATTGCTATGTGAGGCTAACCTCTGTGAGGATGTTGCTATCAATACTGTTGCAACAACACTAGCACTAGCGGAACAGCATCATTGTTTCCAGCTGAAATCTGTCTGTCTCAAGTTTGTTGCACAACCTGAAAATCTCCGAGGTACTTTCTTTATGTTTGATTTTAGTTGTTACATTCGGTATCTTTTACCAATTAGGTGAATTCTTATAAGTAGCTTGGGGTATGGATGCACCAAGAGTCCTAATTAGGTTGGTGGTATTGTACTAAGTTTGGGTACAAGGTTTTATGCTTCTTAAGCTTATTTTCCATCTTTCCAGATATGTTATGGGTTCTAATCGTATATTGTGAACCATCTTACTTGGTTCGTGCCTTTGAGTGCTTGGGTTTGCTGAGTAGTAAATATAAAACGATTCACTAAGTGCACAATAAATACACAGGAACCAAAGGCGTTTCTTGTTTGCAATCCACATCTGATTGTGATTTGTGCAAAACGAAATTGCAATAGCTGTGACCTTATAATCTTCATATATATGTTATTGGGTGCTCCGTTGTCCTTACTCCTTAGATGCACGAAACAATTTATTGAGATTTGTAATTCATGTATAGTATTTCATGATGTTACTTCTGTACAAATTTTCTGCCTCCTATTTTTCTGTGCGAAGTTGCAAGGGTTGTAGGTGGAGAAGGAATAGTGGACTGTTCAACCCCATGTGTGAACTGGCACTGATATGTTGAATTTGTGCAGCTGTCATGCAAACGGATGGTTTCGAATACCTTAAAGAGAGCTGCCCCCATGTCCTGACCGAATTATTGGAGTATGTTGCTAGAATCAATGAGCACTCTATAGCTGTTGGCAAGCAAGGAATTGAAGGTATCTTAGATGGAAGTGATGTCAATGGCAGACGTGTGAAACAAAGACTGTGAATGTGTTACAAGCAATATTGACTCCCAATTAGCTGATAAAGAGAATAGTCTTAGATCCTTCTTTAGGATTATTATATATATATAAACATTTTTCCCGCTGCCCACCTAGTTTGACACAGTTGTAAATGATCGTTATGTTTCCTTTTGTTATTGTGAGCTAAAAATGGCTCTTTTCTAGTGCGTGTGCTTGACACCTTCGCTGTACTTCACCATGGAAGTGTAATTTGTGTATGGTTCACCTAACTCACGTAAGGACATGTTAACAAACTTCGTCTGTAATGGATGCTAACAGAAGACTTTCAGAACTTTTAAATTATTCAGTCTTGCACATTCTTATGGTGTAAGATATGTTCGCTAGGTATCCACATCGCCTTGGGCATGCCTGCGCATTAGACATCCTGTAATATTATCTTCTAATGATCTACTTACCAAAGAATATCAAGAAATGTTGTCGTCTCAGTTGTTGGTACAAAATGAAATTGTGATAAAGATTGATGAGTATTTAATGCTGTAAACTTGAGGTCTTCAACTTCAGTGTTTACCTTCCTCTTTCCATGTGATTTAATTGCCTAAAGTGCGGATACGTGTTTTGGTCTCCTGCCCTCACTGTCTGGGTAGCTATTTTCTTCTGCGGCAGTAACTGTAAGCTATTGAGCAAAATCCCAAGCCAAATTGATCAAAATGCCATATAAAAATAAACAATGTCAATTTTTAACAGTGGACAAATTCAAGTACCTTTATAAAAACATTTTTTGAGTAGAAAATAAAGTTTTGAAGATTTTATCTGAATAATTATGAACATTTTATATACACATCGTATCAATTATGATTATTACATTTTTTTCACTTGTTTTATACATCATATTAGCATCATCTTACAATCTTTTTTCACGTCGAATCATTTATTTATAAAGAAAATATTAATCAAATACATTCCATCCGGTCTTTTCTGAAATACTAACAATTGCTTTCTAAAAAGTACTCTTATTTCTTATTGTAGCACTACATGAACGCGCCTTTTGCTCTTGTTGAGAGTCGAACTCAAGACCTCCCGCTTACTAAACGGGTGCTCTAACCAACTGAGCTACAAGAGCTTGCCGAAAGGGTTGAGATAAGTTATAACATAACCGAATCTACTTGGGCAAAAGTGTAATTTATTGCATTCAGTGAACAGTTTATGAAGATATCGATTAGGAGACACGTTCCAAGCAAACTTTGGGGGTCCTTTCTGCAAAACTCAATTCTTATTTTTCAAGGGTTCTTCACTCGCACTTTCACTTTCGCCAGCAGCCCCCATTCCTGAATCCTGATAGTGATCGACAGAGAGCATCTCAGAAGCATTTTCTCGCACCTAAAAAAATGGTACTTGATTATTGTCTCATGCCTCTTCCTTGTTACCCTCAGTTTGTGGTTTCGATTTGGCATTAATCTCGTGCTTCCTTGCTCCATCGTTGCAGTTGTTCTTCTCGTATTTCAAGGATTTGGTAGGCAGAGAAGTGACCGTGGAATTAAAGAACGACTTAGCAATTAGAGGCACTCTTCACTCGGTGGATCAGTATCTCAACATTAAGCTCGAGAACACTAGGGTTGTCGATCAAGACAAGTACCCCCATATGGTAATACTTTCCCCTTCCTAAATTCCATCTGTTCATAGGGTTTAGGGTTTTAAGTTTTGAAAAACATTCATATTTTCAGTTGTTTTGGCTTATACATTCACGGTTTATGTTCTTGTCTGTCGTTCGGAGGAGAATCTACTCTAGGGTTTATGAGTTTCCTACTATTTTGGCCTGGGCTTTAACTAGATGTAATCTCTGTCCTGATTTTAAATTATTTACGCATACTTTAAGACTTAGGAATGTTTTTGGAGATGATTGTGGTACTTGCGATGGGAATATGTTGAAATTTGGTTCTGAGACGGAACTTCATTTCCCAGCTTGTTTCTGGATGAGTAATGCTATGGTCGATTTCTTCTTCTTGTCTTCTAGAGTGTTATCATGAAAACTGATTATATCCATTTGGAACAGTTTTAGTACTTATGTGGACTAGTATTACAGAACCCGTTCCTACGTAGGATTTCTACTTAAAAAGTGAAAGCCTGCTAATCCTGGAACACCTGTACCACAAATTGGAGGCTGCCAGTTCTCTGTATATTTGAACATTTTTAGAACCACGATTTAGGTTTACTGCAATTTCTCAATTTAATACGATTCAATTGAATGGAAATGTTAAGTCATGTTTTTCTTCACCAGGCGCGAGATAGTACATGTTTATTAGATTGAAGTTTAGCTTTCATTAGTGGTACTCAATTGGTGTAGATTTCATTTCCTAAGGCAGGGAGAAGTTTCCATTTTTATTTTTAAGTCTTTTAATGTTGATACTGTTCTTTGGGGGATCAAGTAGACAATGACTGTTGCTTTTTTCTAATCTTGCATCCATAGCCTTTTATGCAATCCCCTATCAACAGGCAACAAGCAACATAGTTCAATTCCCATGCATCTTCTGTGATCTTACAAGGTGCTTCTTTTTAGTGTTGACAACTGATTCTAGTTTTCCCATGCATAAACCTCTTCTCAATACAAGAGGCTACTGTTTCCATCAACCTGAGTGTCCGTGGACATCTCATTTGGTGGTTCCCTTTTTGGCTCTAACTTTTCTGCTCCAATAATATACTTGTGTTTTACTCTGGCAGCTTTCAGTTCGGAACTGCTTCATCAGAGGATCCGTAGTTAGGTATGTCCAATTGCCACCTGAGGGAGTTGATGTTGAACTGCTTCATGATGCTACCCGAAGAGAAGCTCGGGGCGGTTAGTTCTCTGTGTCTCCAACCTGTATGTTATGAATTCGAAGAAGTAGTAGACTCTTCATTGGAAAACTTGGAGACCTTTTTTTCTGTATTATTCTGAAATATCTTGCCGTTGTGGTAATCATTGGAAAGTAGAGTAAGTCAGCATTGAGGAATGTGATGGGGGCTATGGAGACGCTAAATATTGAAATTTGTTAGCATGACTATGATATAGTTGAGAGTATACTCTCTTCTTGCAAGCTCGTGTACCATAAACTTGAAGAGTGGCTATGTGGTTATATGATTGTTTGACGGCACTCCTGGGAAAATTTCATTTACTGCGTGTGTGTGTGTGTGTGTGGAGATTTGAGGGCGTGAAGCAGGTTATTGAATGCTTTGCTTGAAACAAGTAGATATGTGGTACAAGCCACAGGATAAATTAAGCGAATATGTCTAACACTCCCAAAAAACAATTGAAGGAAATGATGAAGAATTGGTTAGCCGCCAAATGGAAACTCGTGTAAAGGTTCATATAAATATGCTGCATTGTCGTTGTGTAATACTTGAATATACACAGGCTGGCACGTGTATAAATTAGTTATGTATTTGTATTTAATTAATGTGTGATATTCTTGACATGATAACCGCCCTCGATTTCTTCAACCAAACAAATATATTTTGATTGCATCAAGATTCTGAATTAGGGGTGTATTCAGTTAACATCAACCAGAAAAGAGTCTTGTATGAGGCAAAGTGGTCGCCATTTCACTCACAAAGACAATTGCGAGAACAGGAAACACGCAAAAATCTTGTTCTCGAACAAGAACCCTACAAGCAACAACGAGCATAATGCTGAGCATGAAGTCAAGATTTACGTTGGAACAGCAAGACTAACTATTCTCAGCACCACACAAGTTCTTGTTGTTGGGAGGACGACCATCATTCGTGATAGGTGGCCTGCATGTAGGTTCTTTTGGGCGTTTCCCACCGCCACCCTCATGTGGTCCGCTTCACATGTCGAATCAGTATGATCCGTGGTGGTTCGTGGAGGAGCTGCCACCAGGTGCATATGGCCATTTGCCCGGATTTTAGAACTATAGTTCTAGTGGTTATGAGAATGGTGGAGGTTGTATTGTAGTGTAGGGATGAAGGAGGGGAAATCAGATTGAATTTTCTATATCAAGTCCTATTATATTTAATACAAACCATCTATATAAAAGATTACCTCATTTATTTTAGTTTAGAATCAGTTCTTTTAAAATTTGTCATAATTACAAATATATCTCAAATGAAATAAAAAATGCTATAGAATTTAAAATAAAAAAATCGAATCCAATTGATAGGAATAAGAAAATTTTCATAATTTTATATATTATAGAAAAAGTATATTAAAGTGACTTGATTTATGTGGTAGGGATTACTATATTAGATGAAGCTCCATCTGACTCAACAATCACAACCATATAAATGTATGACTCGCATGCAAGATAGTTTTATGTATATTGATTTATCAAGAATTGTATGTACAATTTTGATAAAATATTATATTGTCTGAATTTAGAAAATAAATAGTAATACATTATTTTTCATTTTTTAAGAAATTTTAAAAAGTGTTCATGTATATCAAATACATTAATGGATTTTTTGAATATGAGTGTTAGTAATAATTTTTTTATTTAAAAAATTACATCTAATACTCTCGGCAAATATTTTTGTGTTAGTTAAAATTTATTAATTTTGTTACTATTAAAAAAAATAAATGAAAGTCTATATTTACCATCAATTTATATTATAGGTCATATAATTTTTTTATGATCAAATTATATTATATATCTTTACACGCTAATAAATGTAAGGAGTTACATTTGTAATTTTATAAAGATAGTTTAATTGGGAATGATTTGTCTGACTTACAATATTAAAGCATGTAAAGTTTATCAAGAGTAAATATGAATTTTTATTTACTTATTTTTATTTGCTAATGTAAACAAAGTTTGAGGAATTTACTGATTGATTGATCTATTTATTAAATAGTAATAAATTTAAAAATACTAAATATAATATAATTATACAAAATTTGAGAAAAGAACACTATAATTATCCCGATATTTATATGCGGAAACCAGTAGAGGTGATTAAAATATTTCCACAGATACAAGACTTGATTCGGTACCAAAAAGCGACTTTTAACTAAAGTTGAACTGTTCAATATAAACATTTTTCCTACAAATGGAAAAGGGAGTGAAAGTAAAGAAAAAGGGTTTATGAGAAATGTTGCTACGTAGCTTCTAAACCTGACAAGAATTCCTGCTACCAATTCCTCCGCATTTTCCGGCTTAATTTCCGCCTCGGCGTGGCCATGAACTCCGGCGAGGAGCCCCCGAAAACCCTAACATCGTCGACGACGAGGTCTCTTGCTTTTTTTGAATAAACTCTATGTTAAACTGCTGAGAGAATCATTTCATGAATCAGGAGAAAGGGCAATGTTTGGAATGAGAATATAAATGTGCTGTTGGGAGTTTTCTTTTTGTGTGTGTGTGTGTGTGTGTGTGTGTGTGTGTGTGTGCAGTTTTACTTATCTGATGATTGGCGCTTTTTGATTGCTGAGAAAATTGTTTCTCAATTAATCGTCTATGTGAGAACTGCTTTGAGGCTTGAGCAGATGTACTTTTGTTGTTGAATGGACGGTTGTTGTGTTGACATCTCTCTTCTTGTACAAGTAGTTAATGCTGGTATTTTCGATCGTAGTGGATGTTATGTTAGATTTCTTGTTGGAGTACTGATTACCGGATATAATCAGCACATGTAATGCCTTAGATACTCTTTTTGGTTTTATTCCCGGCAGCTGATTGATTATTCACTTCGAAGCGTTGCATGGGTAGTTCAGAGCATTGAATGTCGATAAATGGCGGGAAGTTTGCTTGCTAATTGCATTTTGTCTAAGATCTGAAAAGTTCTTGACTGATCTTGAGGAGGAGAAAGGTGTAGGTAAGCTGGTGCTTCTGTTTGTGTCTTTGTGAGGATGCATCAAGTACAGAATTCATCTCTTTTGCCATTGCACTCGGGCTTGTAGTTGTAGGTTCTTCTCTTTTCTTACTTCAATATCCCGAAACTTTTGAAACGAGTAGGACAGACTTGCTTAAGATACTAGATATGACAGTCCTGAGTGGATCAATACAGAAACTAATAAATTTCCTCCTGCTTTTGATGTTGTCCTCATATAAAGAAAGAAATGGGAGCAGCTTTCTGCAGTGTACAAACGCTCTTGCAGATAAATGCACTGAGATGTGCATGTGAGGTGTGTTAGCGATGATTCGTGCTCATAATTAGTTCTATATTTAGTAAAGTCTCCATACATTGTTAAATTAAGTTTATCTCTCGCTGGTTTCTTTATTCATACTGATATGTTATGAACCTTTGCTAATTTTTAGCACATAATATTTACATGGATCTACTCCATTGTCAACACATATGTAGCGCAAGTTATTTTTGGTTGTTGGAATTACCTAGCTACCTACCATGCTTACATGTTTGTCTTATTCCAGGCACAAGTGTGCAGCATGTTTCAAGCAGTAAAGGAGCATCTTATTGCGCATATGAAAACCTCTTATCATTCTGTTCACCAACCTAAATGCGGTGTATGTCAGAAACATTGCAAATCCTTTGAATCACTAAGGGAGCACACAACCGGTGAATTATGCTATTCTAGTTAAGGTTTTACATGCCATCATTAATCGTGATGCTTCTTTTTCATATTTATTTATGGTAACATCCACTGGCTAAAGTAAATTGTTCGAAGATTTTTGCTGAAAGAGGTTGCAAGCTTTGTTTGCGAATTTTTGACAGCCCAGTTTCTCTCAGAGAACACCAGAGCATATGTTACCTACCTGCCCCTGCTCTACTTGTGAGTTTGGACTTAGTTCTACTTTTACACCGACGTGAGCTAATGGGATGTCTGCTTACTGTGTACACAATAACAACTAGTTATTATTATGTGAAACTGCCTCCTCATGGTACTTGCGTACTTAGTTCAACATTTTACCTTGTTATACAGGGAACAATCAAGATGCCTTGCCCAGAATCACAGATTTACGATCCTCCAGTAGACCTTGAAAATGATATTGGGAATCATCCTGAGGCTGTTTCAATGGACTGTGAAATGGTTGGTGGTGGAAGTGATGGATCACTTGATCTCTGTGCAAGGGTATGCCTCGTTGATGAGGATGAGAAACTGATTTTCTACACTTACGTACTACCTCAAATTCCTGTTACCAATTATAGGTATATGATTTTCCTATATTTTTCCTTTTAAATTTTCTGTTGGCATCGATGACTTGCTTAGTGACCATTGTTCTAAACAGAGTCGTTGCTTCAGGTATGAGGTCACTGGTATCACGGAGGACCATCTGAGAGATGCCATGCCACTCAAGGAAGTGCAGGACAAAATTCTGCAGATTCTATATAATGGAGAGTCAATTGGGAGATTACGCTTGAATGGTGGACGAGCTAGAGTTCTTCTTGGTCATGGCCTTGAGCATGATCTAGATTGCCTAAAAATGAATTATCCTGATCATTTGCTGAGGTAAACTCATTCTGTGGCGATTAAAGGTTGTATTACCATTTTATGGAGTACAAGGAAATTGATTCATAGTCCATGCGAGATGTAGAAGATTATAGATAAGATATAGAGCAACCTTTAGTGACTGAAGAATCTGTATTAAGCAGCAAGTTACCATCCTTGGCCACTCAGTCAGAAAAAGGAAAGGAATTATGAAGGAAAGTAAAAAAAAGAACTAAGTTGTTTCTGAACGGACAAATACCTTTGGTGATTAATTTTTCCGAAAGCAACTTGTCAGAGTTCCCGCTAATGTTTCTTGCTTTGACCTAGTAAATTAGGGGCCAGCCATTCTCCTTATGTGGCTGGAGAATACTAAGATCTGTTTATGTGCTTCAATAGTCAATAAACTTTTCAATTTAAATAAAGTTTTTAATATCATGTAGCTAAATACTACACATTATGTGTTTTAACTCTTCCACCTTCACTAATCTGCAGGGATACAGCGAAGTACCCTCCTCTAATGAAGACGAATCTGGTGAGCCACTCGCTCAAATACCTAATCAAGACCTATCTTGGGTAACTTCTCTTTTCTCTTGATTATTCTTGGTCTTCTGTCTTCCTTACTGATGTCGAGATATAGTTTAATGTAGTCAGAGTTGCATAGACAGCGGTTATATATCTCATTGTATTGAATTTGCAAGAGGCCTTGAATCGTATATAGAGCAAGGGATGGCTTTACCTGGTTAACTATGCAGTGAAGGGCAGGAACCCATAAAAAATATGCTCACACCCCAACAGAAGAAAAGAAAAATGTTCATTTCTATTATCTCACATGGGGTCTTGACATAACAGGTATAATATCCAGACAGGGATGCACGATCCATATGAAGATTGCGTATCCGTAATGAGGTTGTATAAGAGAATACGGTCCCAAAAACACCAATCCAAAGGAATGGAATTCACATTAGCTGCTCGGAGTACCCGAAGCCTGACGAGTGGTCATGATTCATGGAACTACAGGGAAATTGAGAATATGACCCCAGAGGAGCTTTTCAATATCTCAAAATCTAATTACAGGTGCTGGTGTTTTGATTCACGGCAAGCATTGTAGATGCATGGATCTCTATCTAATAATGATATCTTGATTCAATTGTTTGCTTGCATATGGACATGATTTTGCACCCCAAAAGTTTTGTTTGGACCCTATGTTTTTTGAATTTTTGAATGGATTGGCATGATGTATAGGAAAAGACACTGCTGCCAGGGACTTTTACATATATTATTGCACATAGATATTATTTTTTTCATACTTAATAGCTTGGATTTATTGTTTGAGAAAAGAGATGAGACATTTGAGGAAATGAATCCTTCTGTTTTTCTGTAGATGATCATACAAAATAAAATGTCATAATTTAGAGTTACATTTTCTTATTCCAATTATATGTCTTAAGACAAACACTCTGAAAATAATGTCGCCACAAAAATTAAAATTCAAGCAATATCTAAATTTGAATAGCTTTATTCAAATTGGGCAAGTTCCTGTATTAAACACGTGTAATTCGTATGTGTATCTTTTTTCTAAAAGATATCATTATCACGAATAGTATTTTTATTTTTATTCATCGGTGTTTGTTTTGTTTACCATCTCATCGAAAATTTATTATATTGAATATTTCACATTATACAGTTAATATAATATTATTGTGTGTGGCACATTCAAACGTGAATTCACAATTAGTTCTATATCTTTTGAAATTATTATTTTTATAAATGTATATTGTTTAGATAACTAAAAAATATAAAGTTTATTATGAAAAATAATTGAAAAAAATGAGAGAAGAAAAATAACGTAAAAGTCAAGAATAGAAAAAATAGGAAGTTGAGAACATAAACAGAAAAATATATTTTTTAATGAGATTAATATAATTGTAGACACGAACTCTTTAAATTGAAAAATTATAAATTATATTTATCGAATATTAATTAATTCTGTTTTAGTTAAAAATTTAGAGATTCTTGTCAAAGTGGAATTCAAATTGATGGATGCAAATGCACCCAAATAGGCGGACAGTGTATGGTTTAATAGGGTTGAAAAGGAAACATCCCAATTAGGAAGTATTTGTGATAATAATTAAAAGAAAAAAAAAAGAGACGTAAAATAATAATAGTAAAAGATTTGACAAAAATAACATTAGGAAAACATTAGAATATATTCTCCGCCCCCAACATTGACTGCTTTGGTCTTTTACCCTCTCGCTTTCTTCTCCCTCTCTCTCTCTCTCTCTCTCTCTCTCTCTCTGCTGTTTCAAGTTACACACACACACACCCCACTGGTGTAGCAGAAGCTTCTTAATCTTCTCTTCCCCCTCCAAAATTCCATGCACTGAGATCTGCCTCTGCCCTAATTTCCTGCAATTTCTCGGTGTGGAATTGTGATTTTGAGATCGTATGGCGGCGGAGGGGGTGAAGCAGCGACTTTGGGACGGCGTGTTGGAGCTGACCAAGGCCTCACAGGAGAGGGGCACCGACCCCCTCATGTGGGCCATGCAGCTCTCCACCAGCCTCACTGCCGCGGGCGTTTCCATGCCGTCTGGCGAGCTTGCCGAGCTTCTCGTTTCTCATATTTGCTGGTCAAACAATCTTCCAATCGCGTGGAAATTCCTCGAGAAGGCGCTTACAATTCGCATCGTTCCCCCTATGCTTGTTCTTGCTCTCCTCTCCACTAGGTATTTCTTTTCGTCCTCTTTATCATTTCCCCTCTACTGTTCAGTTAAACTTTTATAATACACAAACGCGTGTAGGCTTGTATCCTTGTGGCTATATTTGTCTGATAATGCAATTAGGTACACTGAAAGTGCTACTGAGTTCCCTAGATAATGTTATGCTACTAGTTTAATAGGATGCTTTATGCCACAAAACTGTATATCACGGAGATATATGCATAAACAAGCTCAGACAGCTGCCGTGTTGTTATTATGCAGGGTTATACCAAGCCGCAGAAGGTACCCTGCAGCATATAGATTGTATATGGAGCTACTTAAGAGATATGCTTTTTCACTGCCATCTCTAATCAATGGTCCCAACTATCACAAGTAATATTTTGTTGCTTTTAAACTGTATTTTATTGGGTTTTGATTTGCTGAAAATGTTTGAAGGTGATAATTGAAGCAATGGATAATTTAAATTCTGAGCTCTCTGTGTGTCTTATGCTATGTCACTGTTTCTACTATTGCTTGTTGAATGATTATATACTGTTATGGGCTTAAAACATGCATGAAAGGTAGACGTGTTTATTGCTTTTCACATGAAGTTCATGATACAAAGAGTCATCAAGTGGAATTTTCTTGATTATACAAGCACAAGTCATGAGTACTTATTTGGACATGTTTTTACTTGGCCTTGTTGATGATTGAAGACGGATAAGTCAAGTAGTTATTGAATGCAAGCCATCGTTTTGTGGGCTTCTTTATCGTCAAAAGAAAGCAGTCAATGAATTTGAGATTTATTTGGAGCCTGTACTGCCTTTTTTCCCCTACCAGTTGGGTTACTTTCCTTTCACCTTTGCTCGCTGGTAGATGTTGCTCTGTCTTCACCTTCAAATATGAAAAGATATGTTCCTGATAGGTTGTTGCATTAGCTTGCTTAATTCCATTTTCAGGGAATGGGAACTAGACAAAAAGGTCCCACCATGCTCGTATGCGTAAGCTCCAAAATGTTAAGTGTGCCTATCATTTTACTGTGAGTATTTGCTGTATAACTTTTTGTACCCGGGGTGAATTTGAGCATCTGACCTCATAAACTTCTGAAAAAATGCACATGCTTTTTCTTTAATCTACATTGAGTATCAGTAAAAGATTACCCAGAAAATCTAAGATCTGACATTTCCTTATTATTTACATATAGAGTTTCCCATCTCATCTGCATCTTTTGTCCTGATTATACTTTGAAACGGGTAAAGATCCAATATTCTGGAGTTGGGGTTTCAATGTAAACAATTTTTTTGGCCCTTAACTTCTTGAAAAGCTAAAGATCTATTCCCAATTGTTATTATGAGGATGAGCATTCGTAAACTTCTCATGTGTGGCATCTTCCAGTTGTTAAGTGGTATTGATGGAATTAATTGTCTGAATAACTTCCAATGTATTTATATCAATTGATTTCTGAGTGACCAAGCTAGTTATTTCATACTCTGTTTGGATCAGTCAGCAAAACATTGTTTCCTTGAATTCTAGTAAATTTCCTTGAATGACGGATTTACATGCAAGCATGGAATCCTATAGTGGCCATTCATGAGGTTCTTAGAGTTGGACAATGCTAAGTCAGTGTTTTGTTGCTCCAGAAACACATGCTTTTGTAATATTTCTCCTGCTGCAAAAATGACAACCAAATTGGTGAAGTTATCTATTATTAACTCTTACTGC
This sequence comes from Sesamum indicum, assembly GCF_000512975.1. Classification (NCBI taxonomy): domain Eukaryota; kingdom Viridiplantae; phylum Streptophyta; class Magnoliopsida; order Lamiales; family Pedaliaceae; genus Sesamum; species Sesamum indicum. The sequence goes on from NC_026150.1 coordinate 1,407,565, forward strand.
ACTTGAACCTGACTCTTGCTTTAATCCGTTCCTTGGAGAAACTTCTGGATTTTGTTTAAATGGTTATTATCCTCTGGGTATGTGTAAAATATACTAAGTGGTCGAGTTCTAAGCTTATGTTCAGAAAAAATGTTTGGTCTCCTTAATTGGCAACTATTAGAGAATTAAGTTTCTAAAATAATCTTTCTAGTCACTGTAATTCTACCGGAAATTCTGATATTGAAGTTCGAAAGTGACAAAAGTATCTGCATTCTGTTTATTGAATTGAATTGTTGACTATTTTGGCATCGGAACAAGTTTCTGTTGCTATGATTGATAACATGAACCATCGAATTGCAGGACTATGGAATCCATTAATGATGTCCTCCAATTTTACCAAATATTTGGAATTCAGTCCTCTGAACCAGGGCTACTTGTTGTTGAATTTATACTAGCAATTGTATGGGAGCTGCTTGATGCATCACTGGATGATGAAGGCCTACTAGAACTCACCCCTGAAAAGAAATCGAGGTGGCCAATCAGAAGCCAAGACATGGAAATAGATCATCTTGATGGTTTTGAAGGGAAAAGAATAGAACGTCAGGCAGCATTTAGTAAGATAAATACTGTAATGGCTATTGAAATAATTGGTGAATTTTTTCGAAACAAAGTAACTTCTCGGCTCCTTTACTTGGCCCGTCGGAACATGTAAGCTTCTTGTTTCTTTCTCCTCTCCATGGAAATTTTTTGCACTCCTTCAGCACCAAATAATCTGAGCAGATGACAAATAATGCATGGTTTTCTCTTAATATGCCCTATAACTAGGAGCTGTTGTCTTCTGCATGGTTGTATACTAGCTCTGAAGCATGCATTTCTCTGATTTCTTTCAGGCCGACGCAATGGGAATGCTTCATTCAGCACTTGAGACTGCTGGCCACAAATTCGTCATCTTTAAGAAACTCGAAGAATATCTCTCCAGAGGCACTCTTGCAGTTGACATCCAACACACGCCAAGTTCTGTCTCGTGAATGTAAAACAAATTCGCAGCAGCAGTTTCATGCAGTAACAGCCAGGTCTCCGATGTCATCTGCTGGTCAATGCCATGTTCGTTCAGCACTTTGGCTTCCTATAGATCTTTATTTAGAAGATGCCATTGATGGATCACAAGTGAGGGCTACTGGTGCTGCTGAAACTCTTACAGGTACAATTTCTAATAGCGTTCAAAAGCTAATAATGTGGGTATACATTTATTGACCCAGATTGGTATTGCAGGTCTAGTGAAGTCTCTCCAGGCTCTAAATCAGACTACTTGGCAGGACGCATTTCTTGGTTTGTGGACTGCAGCTTTACGGCTTGTTCAGAGGGTAAGAGCTAAGCCAAAGTACATGAAACATGTACCTTTCCCTATTATAGTCTTAAATCTTTGCAAAATTGCCCTCATTTTTCTGTTTAGGTTTCAAGTAAAGCTCTATTTGCTGATTTGAACTGATCTCCCATGAAATAGTGATCGGAAGCTACTTTTCAGCTTCCTGCTTTGCTGTTCAAAACTGTTCATATTCACTGAAAATGATGAATTATTGTATCTGCATAAAAGGAAATCAACACAAAACTTATTGAAGGTGTTAGCATACTGGTTCCTATCCTTTAGAAAAATCATAGGCGAGCAAGGATTCATATTCTCTCTTGCTCTTTTGGACTTTTGTATTTCTTATCAGGACAAAGAATAAAAATTGTCAAAAACTGTTTGCTCTGTCTCACCCTAGACCAAAACACGCAATATGCTAACACTTTTCCTTTGCCTCTGTTCAGGAGAGGAATTCAAGTGAGGGTCCAGTTCCTCGGATCGATAGTTGTTTGTGCATGTTATTGTCTGTTGTAACACTTGCAGTTGTCAATATTGTTGAAGAGGAGGAGATTACATTGAGTAGTGAAACAGAACAAAACTCTATTAGTCAGAGAAAAACTATTGAGTCAATGGGAAAGCGTCGTGAAGACCTAGTTTCCAGCCTTAAGCGGTTGGATGATTTCGAAGGGTTATTGACTGCTCCATCACCTGTAAGTTCATTGGCTAATCAAGCTGCTGTGAAAGCAATGATGTTCCTTTCAGGCCTAACAGTTGGCAATGGGCACCTTGATGGCATAAGCTTGAATGACTTGCCCTCGAATTGTTGTGAGTACTTTTTGTATGCCCTGCTTTCATGTAATTATATTTCATCTTTTTAATTGTTTGTATGAGTCATGAATGCTATTTTCTAAAATTTCACTATTTGTAATGTTTTTTTTCTTTTTGGTTGTCTGTATATTGACTAAGGCAATTTATAATGCTTTTTCTTTTTTATACTGTTTACATCCTGGACTTTAACTTGCTTTATTTGTGTCTTTGTTTCTTGTATGTCCATATTACTCGCTCTTTGTTTTAATTTGTTTTTGGGTTTGCTATCTCTTGTTTCCAGTTCCATGGTAAACAGGGGGCTATATCCGTGCAATGATTTATTTCTGATCACTTAGCTCTTTACCTCTTTATCTTTCTTGATCTTTCATATCTCTCCTTACGGTGAATTGACTGCTCTTGGCTTTTTTATGATCAATTTCAGCTGGAAATCTCCGCCATCTGATTGTTGAGGCTTGCATTGCTAGAAATGTTTTGGACACGTCTGCATATTTGTGGCCTGGATATGTAAAAGGTCGATGGAACCAAATTCCTCGAAACATTTCTGGGCAAATGCCTGGTTGGTCATCATTGATGAAAGGGTCACCATTAACTCCTCCAATGGTTAGCGCATTGGTGTCAACTCCAGCTACTAGGTATATGGTAGTTTTAGTTTTGGAAGTTACATTTTTGTTTGCTAACTGATGTAGACTACCTCAGAAGCAAAACAACCCAAGAAGTAAGAAGTTCTAAAGAGTTCAGTTGAGCTTACTAGTTTTGCTTAGCCCACGAATATGTTGTTGCCTGTTTTACAAGGAAAAAGGATTTCGAGAAACAGATATGGGGATCACAAAATTATTAGGACATGTAAGACTTTAAAGAACAGTGGGAATGGGCAACTCTTTTATTCTCCTTTAGGGTTTGTTTTCTGGGTAATTTTTGTTGGTGGATTGGGGAGAAAATTCAGTAGTAATGTTGACCAATTTACCAGTAGCTTAAACAACCTCATTGATGGGTATCAAATTAACTCCCAGCTGTTACTCTGGTATCTGTTAGATGAACTTTAAAATCCAAACCCACACACGAACTAAATGATATTTAGCACTTTTCTATGCTATTATGTTAAATCATGTTTTGGCTGAGGCTTGGCAAGAAAATAATATGTTATTGGTTAGAACAAGAGTTATTTTTGGGTTTTTTGTGTTTGCGTGATCAAGTAAACATCCCTTTTATTCGTCAACCATGGTACTGTCATCAGTTGAACACTATGCCCTTTATATTGTTGACTTAGCTGTTTATTTATTATCCCATCTTAGTAAGAGACATGAAGCTTGAGCTTGTTAGTGTTTTTATAATTCAACCTCACCAGTACCAGATCCTCCTTTCTCATATATCCCAGTTGTAAGGCAACTGAGTTTGAGCTTGTGGATTTGATATAAGCTTAGCAGAGATAGAGAGAATGTATGAGATTGCTGTCAGCGGTACGGATGACGAGAAGATTTCTGCTGCTACAATATTTTGTGGGGCTTCTCTTTATCGTGGTTGGAATATACAGGTAATGAATTTTGCGTTGTCTAAAAAATGACATAATATACAGATTAGTCGAGTTCAAAGCATTGTGGCTGCTTTTTGTTTTGGCTGGTTCCCTATTAATTTTTCATTACAATCCTCAACTGGAGGGTAAGAGAAGCCCAAGAAAAGATCATCATTTTGGACAGGATTTCTTTAAATGTTTCTCTTTTTAATAACTCCTACGTTCCTGTTTCAAAAAGATAAAATGTCGATTTGTCTATGCTTACAGGAACATACAAGCTTTTTGATCACAAGATTGCTGTCACCAGCTGTTCCAACAGATTTTTCTGGGAGTGAGAGCCATTTGATAGGTTATGCTCCATTTCTGAATATTCTTCTTGTGGGGATATCATCAATTGATTCTGTTCAGATTTTTTCCTTGCATGGCCTGGTGGGTCCAACTTCATCTATTTGATTTACACTTTCTAGTTTTATATCTGTGAAGTTGTTACCACACAGAGAACAATAAATTGGACCTTTAGGAAACATTCTTTTACTTATGGTTGTGGGCCTGTTGCCAAATGAATCCAAGACCTGTAAGATATTGTATTCTTTTTAGTACTTTGACAAATATTTTCTTTGGACCATCTTTTGATCCTATTTCAGTAGTTACACAAATAAAATGTAACTACAGCAATTTATGTGATAGTTAACATGAGGACATCATTGGTAAACAGGAGACGTGCAAACTTTCATATTATTTCCATGTGCTTACACACTTCAACTATGCTTTATCTATTTCCAGGTTCCTCAACTTGCAGCTGCTTTGATGCCAATTTGTGAGGTCTTTGGTTCTTGTGCACCCACTATGTCGTGGACTCTTAACACAGGGGAGGAAATTTCTTCCCATGCTGTATTTTCAAATGCATTTACTCTGCTGCTGAAATTGTGGAGATTTGATCAGCCACCTCTGGAACATGTGAGTGGAGATATTGCGCCAGTGGGATCCCATTTAACCCCAGAATACCTCTTAATGGTGCACAATTCCCAGTTAGCTTCACGTGAGAACCCAGCAAAAAGTCAAAATAAAACTAGTAGACAGTCAAGATTGTCATATCCTTCTCCAAAAAGGCCCGTATTCATTGATTCTTTTCCAAAACTTAAGCGCTGGTACAGGAAGCATCAAGAATGTATTGTTTCTATTCTTTCCGGCCTGGTACCTGGAAATCCTGTTCATCAGATTGTTGAGGGACTCCTGAACATGATGTTCAGAAAAATCAATAAAGGAGGTCAACCGCTGACTCCTACAACTTCTGGAAGCAGTAGCTCTTCTGTCTCTGGATCCGATGATTCCTCTCTCCGTCTTAAGGTACCTGCTTGGGATATTCTCGAGGCTGTTCCCTTCGTCCTTGATGCTGCCCTTACTGCCTGTGCCCATGGAAGACTCTCACCACGTGAACTGACCACCGGTTCGTCATTATGTTTATAATTCAGTCGTGCTTGTGGTTTTTTCAGAATAATTATACTCGGTCCATGAATAGTGCTGTATTTGGGAAATACTTTAGTCCGCTAATCAAATCCATTTGCACTTGGGCATGCGAGAGACAGCATTTATTTTAAACACATTCTGGTGCCTGCCATGAGGTCAATTATGACTAGCATGCATGTATGTTTTTCTTGCTTCAAGAATGCTGCATGCGTGAATGCATCATTTGATTTCAGTGTAGGAGGTTCAGCTATTCCTGTTAGGTATAACTACCTCTGGAATTCCTCATCTACAATCTCACTAGGTCAGATCATGTAAATTTTTTATGGTAGTTTTATCTATTTGTGAATGTGCGCATCGAGTAATCTGTTATAGGTTTATCAGTGGCAGAAATTCTTATACACAGTTGAATGAGGAAAAAAAAAATTAGAAACCTTCTTAACCTGCTTCTATTATTTTCAGTGATATAGTGTTGTTCTCCAACTGTGCATTCTGTCAATATATTAACAGACAATACCGTGATTTATCTATCCCAGGGCTCAAAGATCTTGCTGATTTTCTTCCTGCTTCTTTGGCGACTATTATGAGTTACTTTTCAGCAGAAGTAACTCGGGGTCTTTGGAAGCCTGCTTTCATGAATGGAACTGACTGGCCAAGCCCTGCTGCAAATTTGTCCCTGGTTGAACAACAGATAAAGAAAATTTTAGCTGCCACCGGTGTCAATGTGCCATGTGTTCCAATAGGTGCGCCTTACAGATAGGTGTCTAACAACCTAAGTAAATCTGTTATTTGCCTCACACTCCTGCTTCCTTCTGCTGCACTTTGTTGTTTGGTGAATTCTCATTATACATTTGATTTCAGAATTAGTTCAAAGAACAAGGTGTTGCATGATGAAACCTTATCGCATGAAAGTTTGATGCTAATTTTTGTCATGAAAGCAATTTATTTGGGGTTAAAAACTTTTCTTTTCTATTATGTTGTAAGAATCTAATTAATGTCGCAGAACATGAGACTCCCTGAGTCTTTATGGAGTGAGGAATTTGTTCATTACAAAAAACAAAAAGAAAACAACTTGTTAGTCTAAAAGCAAATCCTAGATTCCCTGTAATGCTGATAAGTGCTTTCCTTGTAGGGGGAAACTCTCCAGTGACACTTCCACTACCATTGGCAGCTCTTGTGAGTCTGACAATCACATTTAAACTTGACAGAGATACTGACCGTTATTTAAACTTGGTTGGTCCAGCCTTGAGTAACCTTGGCATAAGTTGCCCTTGGCCATGTATGCCTGTAATAGCTGCTCTGTGGGCTCAAAAGGTAAAGCGTTGGAGTGACTTTATTGTGTTCTCTGCATCCCAAACTGTGTTCCACCACAGTAATGATGCTGTCGTTCAACTCATCAGAGTCTGCTTCACAACAGTCCTTGGGTTAAATTCTTCTTCTGTTGCAAGCAACGGCGGCATGGGTGCTCTTTTGGGTCACGGCTTTGGTTCTCACTTTGCAGGTGGCATTTCAGCTGTTGCCCCTGGAATACTATACTTAAGAGTTCATCGAGCTGTCAGAAATGTCATGTTTTTGACTGAAGAAATAGTATCTCTTCTAATGCATGCTGTCAAAGATATTGCAAATAGTGGGTTGCCCAGAGACAAAATGGAGAAGCTCAAGAAAACCAAATACAACATGAAGTACGGTCAGGTTTCTCTATCTGCAGCAATGAGTCAAGTGAAGATTGCGGCTTCTTTGGGGGCTTCTTTAGTTTGGATTACGGGTGGTTTGACTTCAGTGCAGTCTCTAATTAAAGAAACGCTACCCTCGTGGTTTATATCTGTTCATGGGGCAGACTTCAAAGGAGAAGAATCCGGAGGAATGGTTGCAATGCTGGGTGGCTATGCGCTCGCATATTTCACCATATTTTCTGGAACATTTGCATGGGGAGTCGACTTGGCTTCACCTGCATCTAAGCGGCGATCCACGGTTCTGGGGAAGCACTTGGAATTTCTTGCAAGTGCCCTCGATGGAAAAATATCGCTTGGCTGTAACAAGGCCACTTGGAGGGCATATGTGACAGGCTATCTGAGTTTGATGGTGAGCTGCACCCCCAGTTGGATGCTGGAAGTTGATGTGGAAGTTTTGAAGAGAGTTAGCAAGGGACTGAAACAATGGAATGAGGAAGAACTAGCTTTGGCTCTTCTTGGAATAAGTGGGATTGGTGCTATGGGTTCTGCTGCTGAAATGATCATAGAATCTGGATTCTGAATTTTGCCCTATAGTTGTTTAGATTTTTTTCTTTTGATTTTTTGCTTTTTGGGTTAGATAAATTAGTCACAAGTTTTAGTTAGTTTAGCTATAGATGATGTTAATGAATACTAGGAGCTAGAGCAACAAAATTTGAATTTTCTGTTAGTTGAAATGTAAAAGTATCTGCTGGAACTGGGAGATATTGACATGTCAAATAAATTTCAATTTTTGTTGCTCCGCCTTTTTTTTTTCTTTGAGTATTTTCCCTGTAGTGGCATAATTTCACAGTCCTTGTAATTTTTTGTCCCCTTCAAGAATTATTTTTAAGTAACTTTCACAATTTCTAAAGATAATATTAAATACTATTTATATTCTTTCATACAAACTTCAAACTTTTTCTAAGACGTGAATTAATTTTTCAAACCTTTTAATATTTATACAAAACACTCCAACTCAAATGTTTATAATTTAGGAAAAAATTGTTATGTTTGGTTGAATTTTATTAATTAGAGTAAGTGTTAATATATTTTTTTATGTGATTGGTTTGATCGATTTTCTTTAAACTATGTAATAGTTGGATGTAAAGCACCGTGAATCTTTGAGCATGAGAAAGTAGAGAAAAAGGGGAGAAAGTAGAGTAGAGAAAAAGGGGAGAAAGTAGAGAAAAAGGGGAGAAAGAGTTGACTATGCGAAGCAGAGGGCAGAGCAGATTACTTGGGAAGGGTTTAAGAAGGCTGGTGGTAGTGGTAGGCTAAACCCCGGGGCCCGGACAAAAGGAGGATAGCGCAATTTTGGGTAAGAAATGGAGACAAGGGCTTTTTATCTGCTAACATGCACCGCTCTCCCGCCCTGCTCACCCTTATCAGGATTTCAGAAAGCTTTTCCCACGATACCTACTTCCAAGAGTAAGCTAAGCTCTTTCTTTCCCTTTGTTTTTCTGGGTTTGTTTCTTTATTCAAAAATTGAAGAAAGATGCCATCTTTTTCTTTCTTGTTGTTTCCAAATATCAGCTTTGCTTAGATGCAAGAAGATAGAAGAGCGAGACTTATACGGACTTCCGAAAGAATATTACGATGATGTATGTATGTGTGTGTTCTCACTTAGTAGTCTCACTTCTTGCGATTTCTTTTTGTGGGTTCTCGTGAAGTTATTCTGCCGCAGTGGTTAAGTTTTTGTTTCATGGTTTTCTCTGAGAGCCAATGTAACCTCTTTTTGAGATTAGGAATGGCAAGCAAGGCAGAGGGAAAAGACAAAGGAATTGCATAGGAGGCGGCAAGAGGAAGATGAGGAAGAGGAAAGAAAGGTTGATGAGTACCGTGAAATTGGGTTGCGACTGAAAAGTTATCCAGATGAAGAGCTTCGCAAAGCCAAAAAATTAGTTTCGAGCTTCATAAGATCGGCTGAAGAGGTGGAAGAGGTATTCTATAATCATTTTTTAGCTCAAATTTATGTTGAATGCTTTCCTTAATTATAACTGTATTAAAGAGGAAACCTCTAGTTCTATTTGGAAGTAAACAAAGTCAATGAAACTGAGAAGTCATGCAAGCTCATCTCAGTTAAAGAGAATCGCAACTTGTGAACTGGAATTAACTCAAAAGACTAAAGACGGCTGGATTGAACTCCACTGTCAGATAAATTGGAAGTGCCTTTACCGGTGTTTCTCTTCACACCAGTTAATTCTGAGTTGCAGTGAACTTCACTATGCTTCAAATCAATAACTTTTGGTGATTTTCATTGGATTAGCATCTTGGCTGTTGTCAAATGCAGAGGACGTCTACACCCTCTCAAATTGCTACTTCTAGTTCAAATGCTATTTCATTCTTCTGTCTTACAGCAGGAAACTATACCTACTATGTTGTGTTTACCATTTGTTTCCTGAACCAAAGATTCAAGACTCCAGTTCCCATCTTTCCTTATTCCTATTCTCATTTCCATATCCATCTTTACTTTGTTCCCATTTCGACACTATGGATATTTCTATATTCGGTTGCTAATGCTTTTCCGCCTCAGAGAAGAATTCCTCAGCCCCATTAGTTATATTTTGGTTGATCCTACACGTGTATATTTTTTGTTGGTGAGTACATCATATTAGCTAAAGTTTCAAGTGATATTGGATCATAGTTATTTTCTGTTTACTGCAGAAAATTGAGGAAGCTGCTGAGAAAGGTGAACTGAATGAACTAGTACTGTTGGTGATATGGAATCGCCTAGATCTCGCTAGACATGATGTGAGTTATCATGCAGTGCCTCTGTTGTCTGTTAGTATCTGGAAATGATTGGTTCCACTATTTTTTAACATGTTGCAAGAAGGCCATACCAATAAAGAGCACTCCAGTTATGAATAGTAGTAGATGAGGTTGGAATATTATATGAAGCACAAACACATGCTTTTGTTCTCGGAAGCATTTAAACCATTTCAAGGATACACCTTTTTGAGCTTCCTAATCCTTCTTCAGTTATTTTTCTTGTGTCTGTATGATAATTTAAATCTACAAAAACTTGTTTCAGGATGAGAAGGATGCTGTTAGAAGTCTTGATCTCTTGTACAGGAGGGTCGAGGTATGCATCATTTCTGAAGGTCCGCTTGTTATGTTTCCCATTGTTATTGATTTTTAGATAGAAGACTTCAATATCAGGCTAATGACAGTTGCTTCCTGGTAATGCCATTTGGCCCGATACTACATTATTTGACTTGCATCCTTTTCCTGGATGGGACACCATTTTGTTGGTGTTTGGCCAATTTTTTACCCTTATCATATAGTATGGTATTAATCTGTCTATATCATCTTTATGCTTTAGACTGAGATATTGAAACGGGAGGCTACTCCAGCAATGAGGTTGCTTAATGATCTCTTGAATATGCATGACGGATTTGACGATGATGGCTGGCTAAAGGCATGTAAGAAGCGTATGGTTGAAACTTTTCCCAGAGAGGATCCCTTCAGCATTCTTGTACCACCTGGATTTGACATTGATAAGGTGTCACTCACATGTGCTATATCACTCTATATTTTGAATTTTCTGACGCAATGAGGCGCTATTATCAGGTTTCTTCTGTGCTTGCTTTTGACTATAAATTTCTCAAATCTGTCAAGGCTTTCAGCCATATTTTTTGCTTCCCTTGGACTGGCAAATAGAGGAATAATACGGTAACTAAAACTGATTTATCCACGAATCTCTAATAAATACCTAGCCCCTACAATGAACCTTCCAATTCCCTCATGCCTTAGTTGCGGATTGCATGCTTGTTTTTGCTCCTTGTGTGCTTACATATTCCATGCTTTGTAAGCGCATCAGTCTGCTTTGAAGTTTATCTTTTCTATTCATTTGATTTTCCTAAATGATTGGTTGTTCCATCTTTATGTTTAGCAGCAAGGACCAATGAGGCCAACCATTGAGGCTGATGATGTTCTTTTGAGGGTAGATTTTGTACGAGAAGTCGATGCACTGCTGCAAGAGATTCGATCTGAGCAAGACGAAGCAAATACACAAGCTCTTGATCCAGAATCAGTTGCTAGTAGGTTAAAACAGCAGGAGAAACAACGGGCCATACACCAAGTAGAAGCTCTATTGGATCTGACCATTAATTTGACCTGGTAGTCATTGCTTCGTGAGATTACTGTCATCGTCCATGACCATGAGTGGTGAACTTCCAGCCAGAACCAACAAAAGCTTACTGTGAGATTTAGGAGCTCTTGTAGCAAGTCAGTGTCTATTGTTACGTAATACTCACTTCTCTTCTCCCATTTTTGGCTTTCTATTTTGGGTAAATTACGACCTCCCCTGATATTTGACATAATTACGAATATCTCCTTGTTGTTTGAAAAATCACAAATACCTCCTTTTTCTACAAACTCTTGGAAGAAAAGTGAAAACGAGATGTTGAACTTTTGTCATGTGGATGAAGGATAGCGAAAACTAGTCCTAGGAATTGGAAATTAACACCCACCCAACATCACCAGGGGGGGAGAGAGAGAGATTAGATAATGAGTATGTGTAGGAAGAATATATTATACATGAGGCCTTATCATTGTCATAAATACAGAGTGACCATTGGAAAGCTAGTGTATTTCCCAATCTTGACTTTGTCTAATCTTCTGGGAAACATATAATCCAATACCATGTCACTAATATTGACATTCTAATCCAGGGACTTGGCATAAGGAAGCACAAGCAAAGTGCCATGGTTAAACCTCATATATGTCTAGCGGCATCTTTTGTTGCAGCTTCAGGAGTGATGCCACTAGCAGTAGAAGCACTTTTACTCATGCGCGAATTTCTCTTGGTTTCGACAAGCGGGTTGTTCTCCTCCTCATCAACAGCTGCTGCTTTCTCAATCTCAATGGTTCTGAACACCGGGTGTACATAAGCATCCTGTAGATAAGCTTTCAAGTTTAGGTTCGGCTCTGTAGCCCTTTCTAATGTGTCCTTCACCACTGCATCCTGTTCAGTCACAAAACTTATCTCATTGTCCACACAAGTTTACATAAACGTAGTTCCGTTGTCTGATATAAAAGTTTATCTCAACTGATTGAAAAGACTGATATAGCATAATTTCTTAGCAGATCGGGTTCCGAATTTTGGCAAACCCACCTCGGACCCTACATGTTGTCATCTCTAGTTGTCTTGTAGTTTATCATGATAAAGTCCAATGAAAAATAAAAGAAATTCAGCATGCACTAACCTGAAGTGGGAACTTAACAAAGGCTGACTCAAATCGGCCCTTGCAAAATCGATGAAACCAGATGGTCAAGACGGGAAGTATGAGCAACACTGGAGTTGATTTTGCTATACTCTTTGTGCTCAGCAGTCCCATCAACAGTAATTGTGAAATTACTAGACCTATAACGACACGACGATGCACATCTGGCCAAAATGCAGCCGCACTCTCATAATTCTGATCATATACATTGATGATCTGGAGAAGGGGTAAATGCAAAAAATCTCATTACTAACCTAATCTTGAAAGAAAAAGTGGCAGTTGGCCCTGTAAAATGCATAAAAGCACGAACAAATAATGTTTGGAGACTAAGCTCGGTAATGGGCTCCTTCAAATGAACCCCATACAGAGACTTCCTTAGGAGCATACCTGATGGCGAAAGACCACATAGGCAAAGGCGAAGAAGATAATGATGAAAGGTAAAACAAATGGTGTGACCACTGCATAAACAAGTCCCAGCAAGAAATATAGTTGTATGCGAGGTTCTGATGAGGCAAAAGTTATGCAGCCAGGATCCATTGCCTGATCCCTGTCCTGTTCTGTCTTAACCAAGAATGTATTTTTGAGGTGGAACAGGATTAGAGGAACCAATCTGAGGATCTCTGCAGCGATCCCCGCCCAACCATCAACCATAATATAAGTAATAAAGAAAGTGCCTTTCATTGGAATGGCAACACCCACTGTTATTGGAATCCTGCAAGGTAGGAAAACTTAAACCATCAACGTCGGATCAGGGAGGCATGGTATTTTCAAGCATGAAACAAATAGTTAGTGTGTGGTATTAATTGGGAGCTGGTGACTTGATGATCTATGATTTAAGTATCCAATGGAAATTAGGAAGGATAACAGAATTTTAGAGTTCTTGAAACAAGAAGAACAGGATTGCTAAGTTTTGTTGCAGACATCTCATCAAGTTAAAACTGATGGGAAAATATGAGTGGTAGAGGTAGTAAAGGTAACAAACAAAACTTTGGCCGACGTGTAGGTTGAATTCAACTTCACTGAAGAACAACGCTGTGTAAGGGATACAAGATCTCCATAACTAAACAGAGGAACTGTTAAGTTCAGTTAGAAATCATAAATGGATGGTGACGATACAATTAAGCTTAGATGAGAGACTCTCTTGTTGTTATGCCTGTTGAGTCTTAACAATGATGTGATATTAGCAATTAATCAAGCTAGAAGCAAACAGTAACATACTCTGATGGGGATTGGTTGAGGAACTTATGGAGCTGCTGGAATGCTGCTCCGGTGATGAGACTTCCAAGGAAGACATTTATGAGTAAAAACAAATGATATTTTGCAGCTGATCTTCTGTCCAGAGATGAAAGAGATCTAAGTCCTTCTATTTTGGACATCATCATGAGAATTGTTGGAAGAATCGCCAGAAAGATCTTAAGCGCTATACCAGGAAGAAAACCTTGAATAATAGACTTGACCTTTTTCCTGAAGAACAAAAACTCAATTATAGAACATGTTGAAGAAATAAATGCACAAGTAAAATGAGAAGAAGATAAAGATTCCAATGAGCTTAAAGAACACGGCATTGTACACTAAGAAATCGAGTATGGTGCCAAATACAAAAGTTGGCTTGCGTGCTATATCCGGAGCATCATTTTATTTACTCAACTTAGTGCACAGGCTTATATGTCAAGGAATGTGGTTACAGAATATCAGATCATTGCTAACCACAAATCAAGAACATGGTCATCGAGAACTCAATTTTCTAGATAAATCCTGAGGAATTATTTGAGGACAGAAACAAAAACCATAAACCTTATTTCTTCTAACCGTTAACTAATGACTTCAATATTTGGCATACTGAGAAAATTGATTCATTGGACAAGTTTGAAAATGCTTCAAAACTAAAACCTCGTTTAATCTGGTATGTTGAGATCCAATAACATGACAAGAATGGCATGATATGCAACGATGATAATTCAGCATCTCAAAATCTATTCATAGGAAGACAATTCAACTGACACAAAGAAATGCTTAAAAGAAATGAGCTTACATTTGAATCAATGGTTTCAGGAACGGAAGAACCTTTGTGATACCATCTATACTTGCCAAGGATTGTACAAATGCAATAGGTATCATGAAAAAGAATGTGAGAAAGAACATAGCAACACCCATGAGCAGTTTTCTTATATTAAGCTCAACATAGGGTATTGCAAGATTATCCCAGTAAACATCACGTGGTTCAGGGGCCCATTCTGTCAACCAAATAGTTGGATTGCTTGCTTGTTGAGTTTGAGCGCAAACAGCTGCTGCCCAACGGGACTTAAATGAAACAAATGCTGCAGGAACTATGGCCTTTGGGTCACTTACGACCTTTTCCCTTTCTGCAGCTTCCTGTACCCCAGGAAAAGAACTCAGTCAAGTAGCCGAAAAACATTGGTTAAGGGAATTGGTTATCAGCTAGCGCATCAAACCTGGGAATCATGTACTGCCAAACTTCTGAATCATACCAATAAGGCAATATTGACAGGCCATGGTGTAAAAGAAGGTATATCTGGGTAGTTAAAAAGCAAAGTAAGTTTACATATTATGTAGTGTCGCAGTCTTACTTCTTCAACTGTCTTCTTGATTTCTGCCGTGTAGTAATCAATGGCATCCACAGATTCTCCGCAAAGGCCCCAAAAACCTGTCTATAAACTTTAAGAAAATGAGATTACAAGTTTATTCTAAATCATGTGGAGGATATATTCAAGAACAGCTGAGTAAACTATTTATGAGCACATTCCACTGAGCAACCAAAACCATAGTCAAAACTTTTGATTTCCGAATGAACAAATAAATAAACAGAAAAAAATTGCTAAAAACATTAACTATACCTTTGTCATTGGTCTGTTTTTGGGGTTTCTTTCATATCTTGTTTCATAATAAGTTCGCCAGTTGAGTAAACTCTTCTTCTTCTCAACCAAACTGGCAAGCTTGTTTGCATTGTATATGACCTGCAGTCCAGTTATTGAAGAGCTGTGTAGAATTAAAACCTCAGAACAAAATACAAGATTAACTTCTATAAGTAATCTGCAAGTTCGAGTTCCCTTTCTGGTTTCCCTTTACGGCACACGAAGATTAATTTGAAGACTTTACTCTTCAAATATTATAATTGAAGTAACATAAATGCGAACCTGATGCATGAGATAGTGATTAGGATGGTTTACGCAAAAGAAATGCCCCACATGCTCGCTAACTGACTCATCAAGATCTGGAGGAACATTTCTCACAAGGACCTGAAATGAAACCCAAATGATCATCCCCACAGCTAAAACAATAGAATTTTCTTGGCCAAAATGAAGTCTAGTCTCAGAAAAAAAAGTATACATCATAAATAGCTTGCATAATTTACAAACTCACAGTGAATTGATCTGGACGACGACTTTCAGAGGCTAGGAAGTGCAACCTCTTGTTAGTTATGATTTCGTATTCCTTGTAAAGGACATAGCATGTCCACAACGTGACTATATATGCCATAACTATGTGTGCGATAAACCTGAATAAAAATTAGAAAAATATATGCTTTACCAAAGATTAGAACATAGAATAAATCCAAACTGAAATAAACATTAACAAACCAATAAATTCTGTTC
The DNA here is from genome assembly GCF_000512975.1 of Sesamum indicum. NCBI lineage: Eukaryota > Viridiplantae > Streptophyta > Magnoliopsida > Lamiales > Pedaliaceae > Sesamum > Sesamum indicum. The sequence goes on from NC_026150.1 coordinate 1,423,242, forward strand.
ATCCTTTTCAATCTACTAAAGCTACAAAGATGCATAGTCCTATATCTAATGAATAAGATGGCACTGGTACCATCTTCTAAGAAAAGAAATGTATCTAGCAATGACCCAACTTATAACATTTTCATGGCATCTAAACAGGCAGCTGCCCTTCTTACGATTCATGATACAAAAGTCTTGACCTACAGTAGGACGCAGTATAGAATCAAAACACTGTATTTCAAACATCAGAAAGGTAAAATATAATAGTTTGGATTTCTTTCTAATAACAGAGTTTCGATGAACTTAATAAATTATAATAACTTTCGTCAGCGGGTTATCCTATAGATGTTAGAAAAAAGATGTGTAAGTCATCAATCAGAATGGTTGAAGCACAACATGATAATATGGCATTTATTAAATCATTTTCATTATTTCATATGCATGTTTTGCCATAATAGCATTGCTAATGTACTCTGAGCATCTTGGCTGTGCGGAGACTCCTTTAAGGTAAGAACTGAAACCATGATCTCACATAAATATCACTGTAAGAGGTGCAAACAGGTCTAGTCGTCACCTTAAAGATCCTGCAGGAACATTGGATATCGAGAGCTTGTCAATGTCGCTGTATGTTAAATCTTTGACATCATCTAGTGTTTGGCCAGTCCAATTGACTGGCACCAATACGGCAAAAGCAAGCAGAGCAATAGGGACAAAGATCTTCAATCTGCATTCCAGATTGTTTTTATTACCGTGACCCATGAGAATTTAGAAATATAAGGAAGAGAACATTTTATATGTGTTTAAGCACTAAAAAAATTAATTTCCACATGATAAGACTAAAGCCATAAGCCCAAACCTTCTGCACCTACCCAAGAAGGTAAATTCTTATATACACAGCAGAATCGAGCCCCGCATGCTCTATCAGCTCAGGCTCTGGCATTCTTAGTGCTGCAGGCATCCAAGTCCAGAACTTTAAATAGGTTCTGTAGTCTAAGTTAACGAACTTGTTCACTATAGGTCCAGAACCCCTTGGGCTCGATCTTATACCCTTCTTGTACCATTTTGGGAAATATACTCTATCATTGATTGGTTGGAGTCTTAAAAATGCAAATGCCAGAAGAAATGCCAATGCAGATAAAAGATTGATAGCTGCCGATGTGCTAATATCTTGAATACTAGCCATATTGTTATGTGAGGATTACTTATCACCTGCGACGGAACAAAGAGAAGTGAGATTGGCTTCCCAAGTTGATACATTAAGAGAATATAACTGCGCATGCACATAAATTGAATTAAAGAAAGGATGGCGAAGGTCTACATCTCCTCTCAATTCTACTACGTGATCTCCCAAAACAATATACATACTTGGAAACCTTCCACACTAGTGAGGTATAATCTTCTACAGTTGAAACTGATGGAATCGGGGTAATTCCCCGATTCGTTATAGCTGCCTTCCCTTGAGCAGAAGAACTTGTTTAGTCAGTCAGTTTAAATGATCCCCTTGAGCTCCAAAAACTTGCAGAATATCCTAGAACATTTCTGCTCCTTTAATGACCAGATATTACCTGAAAAATCAAACATCAGGTTTCACGTTTCAAACAACTCCAGTATCAAAATTATAAAATTGAATCGAGGATGAGTCAAAAATCTCAGAGTGCTATTCAGCACACAGTTACTGAGAACAAATCATACCGCAAAGAAGCATGCAGAAATAAACTACACAACAATCTATATCTCTCTGTTATCGATAAACACTGCTAGCATTATCTCTTAACGTCTGACACCAACGTTGTCTCCCAAGCAAGACTCGTAAGAAGCCAAAAGAAAACCAGAGGGACCGAAAGACGCAAAGAAGCAGAAACCAGATGTTTGATAACAGAAATACGACAAAACCAATAAAATCATCACGTATTAGTACAGTCCAAAACTAGGTAAAGAATCAAAACGACACGAAAAGGATTCAATCATTTCAAATATTTCCTAAAACATCAAAATTTCTTATCCCAAATTCCGCCGATTCAAGACATAACTAACGAAGAAACAACCGAGAAACAATCGAAAGATTCAAAAAAAAAAAAAGAAAAAGAAAAAGAAAACGACACCCTTTTATTGTTCTTGAATACTTGTTACCGTTACTTTTCAAACCAGCAAAACAGTTGAATTCTTGTCTCTTACCTATGGCGCAAAACGAGATGCATACCCCTAATCTCCTCGGCGATGAATTGAATTCGATGAATGCAAGAATGAGGCGGAATTAGGGCATCTCAGAATTGAAACTTTTTGGGGGGTGAGCGGCGGAGGTGGGAAAGCGGCAAAAAGCTCGAGGCGGACAACGGGTTCTTCGGTTTGCGAGTTCCCTGCCCCTTCATGACAGTTTTGTTAACGTTAAACTGCACCTACGGATAGAACACGCAAATTTTCAAACTTCTCATGACCAAATTACCCCTCACTTAATTTTATATGACACCTTGCCCGCGTACCTACAACGACTCCTTGCGGTTTACCTTTAATTTAACTTTTACCATAATTAGTCACCTTTAGGTCAATATATTCCAAAATTGGTCAAAAATTTCAATTGATTTCACGTCAGTAAATTCTAGTCTTACGTTTTCTTCTTTTTAGATACAAATAGTAATTAACGATTGTCTCAATATTTTAATTAACTGCGTAATACATCAATGTTAATTAATTCACGTGAGTAAATTTGAGTCCTACCAATTATTTTATTTTAGATGAAACTGAAAATCAACAGTTAAATCGATATTTTAATAAATTAAATAATATATTAATTCAATCAATACATCAGTACCAATTAATTCCACATCAATAACGTTGAATCATGTGTAATTAAACAGATTATATTTTACTATAAGAAGGAAAAACGTGGTCGCACAATCAAATTCACCGGATTATTAAGTTTAAATAATAAAAAATATTATTAATAATGTGTTTAAGTACGTGCTTTTAATTTTACATTTTTAAAGAGAATTTAAGGATAATTAACTAAAAATAATATATATATGGAAAACATGGAAGCCACATACGGGTTGTCGCAATTGATTGGTGCTTGAACTTTAGCACGGCAGGCGGGTACAATTGGCGGAATATGCAGGAGATGCTATACGTAAAATAGCGCATCTCCATTTGGAATAATATTGAAAAAAGTTGAACTTGAACCGACCACTTCAACGACTTATCCCAACTGTCATATTGTAATTTTTGGACATATATAACTCCGAGGTCTCCGCCATTGACAGTTCACTAAAAGGGCAGTCATGTCCACATGAATTAATAGCATATTGAACAAAATTGCGAAATTAATCCCACAATTTATAATCATTTTGAATTTAACCCCACATTTTATAAAACCCTATATTTCGGTAAAAGTTACAAAAAAAAATGCCAAGACTAATGACGAATAACCCATGTGAAAAAATCACGGGTACGTGGGTCAAACAAATGTTCAGCAGTTAGCTTTAATGTCTGTTAGTGGGAGGGAGTTATTTAATTTTAATGTTTCTACCTCTTTTTATAAGGAAAAAATACAAGCAATTTTCTATTATAGATATGAGATAAATTACTTTATTTTAATTAACACAGGAGGGTATATTTCTACTCCTTTTTTATAGAAAATAATTCATTTATTTGCAATATCACATGGGATAAATTATCTTAAATTCTTTTTTATAATTTTTAACAAAATATAAAATTAGATTAAAAATTATATAAAATATGAGATTAAATCTGAAATGATTTTAAATTGTAGGACTAATTTTATAATTTTGTGGACAACTTAATATGTGCGTGGGAATTGGAGCAAACGCGGGAACACCACACGGACACGTGGTACAGTGATTCAATTTCTTGAAAAGTGCCAATTTTGTGTGACATTAGGTTGATTTGATGATCAGTAAAGCAGATGTTGCTCAAGATTAGTGTAAATTCACGGATCTCAATGCGGTTTATGGAATATTAAATTATTATACCGTTCTATAATTAATGTTGAACAAAACCAAATACGTGTAATGTTTGAACATAATTAATGTACTGTCTTAACCATAATACAGCACACATACTATGTGTATTTGAATATAATTATTAAATATTTTATGATATATTAAAACATTTTGTTAGACGGAAGAAGACCTTATGGGCGATGTTTTTTTAAAACCCTGAAAATTTAGTGGGTTATGGATCATTGTTTAACCGTTGGCCCAAACATGGTTGAACCGATGACATCATATATGTGTAATAAATAATTATAAAATAAATAAAAATAACTTTAATAATTAAATAATATAAATTTACTTAAAAATTTTGTCTCTTAAGTATTTTTCTCTTTGCAATTAATATTTTCAATAATATATGCTTATAATTAAGTAACATAAAATAGATATGTCATGCATTATTAATTCATCCTTGGTTTTTGATCGAATTAATACCATATAAAACTTTAACTTAAATTTCTATTTATTAAATTGTCATGTTAATTAGGATAAAATGTTCGTTCCACGACTATATATGATCAAATATAAGTGCAAGAAACCAACATAAAATGGATTAATTCTCTGCATTTTCATATTTAGGGTTTGGTTATTTTCTTAGTTGAAATTTCTACTAGTGCATTTGTTGCATCAACAATTCTTGCTAGTTTTTGTCTTAATTGATTGTAGAAATTGCCAAAAAATAATTGAAGTAACTAACGATGAGAAAGAGAAAGAAGAGAGATTTATACCTCCGCTCATCCGTTGTTGTTGCTGTTCCGCCACCACTGCTTCTGTTTTTGCCACTACTGTTGTTTCCGCCGTTGCTGCTGCACTTAAGCGAGAAGAGATGGACTGAAAAAATTGAGCTTCCGACTTTGGACTTTGGCCTTTGAGGCTTTGAGCGTGTTTGGCTGAAGCTGAACTGAAGAAAGGGGAAGAAAATTAGGAGATAATAGAGATTTAAGCATCTTTCTAAAATTGGTCAAAATCACTCTGGTTGGTGGTCCGATCATCGGGTCAAACGGTTCTCTCAAAATAACACGATTTCTCACTCCCATCGATTTTTGTATTTCGCGCAACCCGTTTTCTAGCCCTGTCAGCGGTTTGAGCAGTTGGACCGGACGATTCGAGTTGGGTTTTAAAACATTGCTCGTGGGTACTAAATGTAACTTTCAAATCACAGGAAATTTACGTGTGATTACATTAAATCTTAGGAGAGGATGTAATACTCTCGATATGCCTTATTACTGACTTATTACAAGTTGAAGATATACCTCCTCCATGCATTAATGCATGAAGTTGTATGAAGGTAATTTGATTACAAATATTTATTTGACACGTAATAAATCAGTAATAAGTCAATTAAAGATAACAATAGACTTTTTTTCTGTTAATCTCAGCAAATTTAATGAAATTTGACTAATGAATGGACTTATTTGTTAAACGGAAGCAAATTTTAGAGGTGCTATATGTAATTTTATAAACTACAAAAAAAATTACGTATAATTACATCAAATCTCAATAAAAAAAATATAATTATTCTTAAATTAAAATAAATGAATTAATTCATGAACCTCAACCTAGTAGATAAAAAATTGTGACGTTAGAATATTGGGAAAAATGCATCCCCAGGCCAGAACCCATTCATTTATGGCATCCATCCATAATATTAATTTAGAGGGTGAGAGATACAGCAACGGCAGCATCAATTGGGCGAACCTGCCTGCAATCTGCATCCGCCCCGAGATGCTCTTCCATGCCATCACATTAAAATCACAACACTCAAACATTGGGTGCGAATATGGACGCCCATTCACAAATAACTACGCTAGCTAGCTGCCCCTCTCCCACTCATTTTTCAATCATCTCCCTCTTTTTTATCGACAAAATTCTAACTCAATCACATCAAATCAATTATATAATAAATATAATATATTTATTAATGTAAAATTTATAAGATGGAAAAAAATACAAGTAATTTTTTTATAATGTCGTAAATGAGCAAATTAACTCCGTATGAAAAAATAAATAGTAATTTATCTTCTTATATTTTTTAAAATACAATAATTCACCCCCAATAAGTTTAAAAATGAAGCGATTTACCCCCTCATTGCTTTATTTTAAAAAATATAAGAAGTAAACTACGCTATATTTTTTTCATAGGGAGTAATAAGCTCATTTTCAATATGGAAGATAAATTGCAATACACCCTTATAAGATGTCATTTGATTGATTTGGTTCAAAAAAATTTAATTTAATTAAAAAAATTTCGTACTCAGCAAATATCTTTACATATATATATATATATTGATGCCGGCAATCATATCTGCTCCTAATCTCTAATTGCTCACGTATACAATATTGATTACTTGATATTTTTCTACTATACGTCATCCTTAATTGATATAAATTTGAGGAGAATGTGCTCCTTTACTTGACACAATGAAATTTAAGCGGTATAGATGACTTTGAGATTACAATACAATTGCAATGAACTACGACAACGAGCTTTAGTTACTATTATCGAGCCGATTCAAAATGAAGCAAATAAAAAATTAAAAGTGATTTAGTGGGCTATCCCAACTAATAACTCAAAGTAAATTTTGGCTAAGTCTAAAACAAATGAATTATGAGGGTCTCATGATATATATATTAACAAAATATTGGAAATTAAAAGAAAGAGAGCAGTAATTATGATTTACGAGAAGAGAATGAAATAAATTTGTGAGAAAATTAAAAATAAATATATAACTGAAAATTCAAAATGAATCATCAGCGGTGCTGCATGCAAACGCATGCAACATCTAAATCATAATTAAAAAAAGTTACAATAATCTTCACACACACTCAACTCTGAAGAGGGAATGTAATAATGTACTCGAGAAATAAAGAAAGAAAGTTTGTGTAGTTCTTGTCCAAGAAAAACAGAGAGGCTCTCTCATCAATCATTCGACTGCCCACTTAATTCCCATACAATTATAATTATACATTAAGTCCCAACAAAAATACTTTCTCCTAATTTCACCCTCAATCTCTTCCATAATCAATGATTTTGGAACTGTCAATTAACGGCTCCGTTAAGTTAATCTGGACAATCTTGATGAGTTCATTGATTTCAGCAAATTAAACTATCCTACACAAGCTCTCTGATTCTAAAAACATATCCTTCCGTTTCTAACCTGGATATCATCGTGATTACCGGACCCGCCATCAGCCTCGTCATCGTAGTCGTCCTCATCGCTACCAATACTATCATCATCCTCGTCGTCGACGTCTTCTGCGTCCTCGTCGGATGACAGTGGTACCAACCAGCACGTGCCGTGCAGGTGCCCGTTCAAACACACGAAATACTCTAGAGCGCCGTCGCTGGACCCCAGCCGCCTAGCCGCGCTCTTCCTGGGAATCAGCCTCGCCGCCGTCATGCTCCACACGCGGGCGCCGCAGTACGGACACTTCACCCCTGCCTCGAACTCCACCTGTCTCCTTATCAGAAAGTCCCGTGTCCTCGACTTCATAAATGCCCGAAACACCCCTCTGTATATTCCGACGTCGTCTTGCTTGTCCCCCGTCGGGTGCTCGCACGGGTCGCTCACGTACAGGACATCCCCTCTGCAGTTCTTCGCCAGGAAGCTCCGACCCGAAGTCTTGGAAAACCGGGACGATTTAACGAAATGACCCGGGGAAGGCTGACTCAGCCTGAAATGCCGAGTCGACCGCCGCAGAAGAATAATAGCTTGGCCAGCGTGTTCCAGCCTCCGATCATCCGGTTGCTCTGCGAGCCCTCTGTCAAAGTTGACATCATCCGCGGCGCGCGGTACAAGCAGAGCTCCCGCCAAAGGAGGCGTTTAGCCAGGGCGCGGAGCCGGCGGTTGACCGCCGCCGTTCTGCAGAGAGTATGGATATCCCATTTCAAAGACTCAAAAACCAAGATGAGAACTCGCTCGTTGAGTATCCCAGAGTCGGCTGACTCATTGAGCCGGGGCATCTGGCTCGAACTCTCACTCTCACCCATTTTGAGACACATTATCCAGTGGCGTTGAAACGGTGTCGACTCGACGCGGGTTATATAACAGGGGAGGACACGTGGAGAAGGGAAAATAATGAGTGACAAACAAAACCCAGGAGGAGATGATACGTGTGTTCTCATCATTGGGAACCTAACACGTACCGGAAGGCGATTGGTGCGTTGAGGCCCTGAGGAAAACATAGTGGAGAAAGATTGTAAGAAAAAAACAAGAATTGCCCCCGGCGATGGGAAATGATGAGAAGGAAGAGGGTGCCACGTGGTGGGCAGAAGATATCATTTTCGTGGCTCGAAATATCTGAGGAATACGTGGCGGATTAGGAGGAAGGGAAGCAATAAATATCTGGGTTTATATAATTTTAGTGCTACCTACTAATTGTGGGGGTACACGTGGGGGTAGGTATTTGCAGCCCACGTAGAAAGTTTGACTTTTTGGATGACTGGGAAACTACTGTTTGCATGTGTTGTCACATGGTGAGGGGCGCGGGATTGGGGGGTGGGAGGTTTAAACTTTAAATTATCGGACAGGATCTATGAAAGTGGAATTTTGAAAGTGAAAGTTTTCTTTCGGACAATCATTCTTTTTAATTTCCCATACTAATCTAATAATCTCTCTCTCTCTCTTTCTATTTGTCCAATTCTAACCAACTTATCTTCAACATCAATCTCAGTTGGATTTACATACAATCATCACTCCCACAACCATGTCACTATATATGATTCACCCTAAAGTACACTTATTACTTGTCCTTCATCGCTAATTCCATTTACAACACACACAAATGTACAAAAAATCTTAGATAAGATGAAAACAGCATCATTCATCTATTTATTTTCATCAATAATTAAAAAGTATCTGCAATAACTTTCTACTTTTGTAATAAAAATAAGTTGTAAAAAAAATATTGTAACAAGCAGTAATAATTGTTGAGAGTATTTAAAAATAAAATTAAAAGTGAAAAAAAAATAATTGAATTTAGAATGTCTGGAAGTAAGCTGCTTATAATTTTCGAACTGAATCAACTCGATTTAAATTGTCTAAAAGTGAAAGTTATAAAACAAGAACACTCTTTTAATTTATTTTCAATAAGTATTTGCAGATACTCTTTTAGCTGTTATAGTTGATTCATGACAAGCAAATGTGTCATTTTACTTCCATTGCCGCATCTTAAGTTATGATTATACAATTAATTAAAACATGTATATAAAAAAACGAATAAATTCAGACATTACATAATTTTTATTATTAAATTAGAAATACGACGGGTGGAATACTTTACAGATTTTTTCTTTTTTTTTATTTGCGCAGCCGCTTCCACTTCCTTAAACAAATTAAAAATAAATTAAAAAAGACATCAAATTATGTGTACCTCCCATTTAACAAACCTTGGATCCCTCCTGCCTACAAAAGAAATAACCCAAAGTGATTAATGATGTAATTAGGAACAAACAATTAATATCATTAATTTGGGGAAATCAATGTTCATTAAAAGTGGGGTTTCCTTAATTAATAGTCTGGTTAATGTGAGATATGTCTGCCTGAGCCTGAGGGATTAATGATTAAATTTCCTCGTATGGAAAAGACAAAAGAGACCCTCGCAGACAGCTTGCGACGTTTGGGCTTTGTACGATATATGTTGGGACAAGGCATACCTTGAATCCACTAATTCCTATGGAATTGACATTGGTTTCTGGTAGGGACAGAAGACGAATACGCGTGGTTGAGTGTAGGTAGGGTTTCTTGATGTTTTTCTTATAATTTTTTCCTATTCCAAAATATTTTGTCCACAATTTTTATTTTTATTTTTTTTTGAGTGCAAGAAAATTCGAAATGTAAAGAAATTAAAAAATAAGATATTTCAAGTATATATGGTTCTAACAATATTTGAATGATAAGAGGAATTCCCAATAATCTCATGATTTTGGATAATGAAAAAAAATTCTAGAAAAATATAGTAAAATTTTGAAGTGGGGAAGAAAATCAACATTTTGTATATCTATTTTTGCAACATAAATAGTATTTTTTAATAATTTATTAATTCTAATTTTATTTGTTTAGAAAATGATATTCATTAAGTGAAGAGACGGACAAATTATTAATTTGATTTTGTGTGTTAGATCCATTGGGTATGGAGTCGGGACATGCCTGATGCTGGATTAAAAATTAGATTTTGAGTTTGAAAAAAAAAAAAAATATGATAAATTTTGAGTCCAATAAAAATAGGGCAGTTGCCATTTTAAGGTATCGTAGATGATTGGCACGTGCTGAAAGAATGTTTGAATCAAACATTTGGTTTTTAGGACAGGTGGATGGTATTTGAACCACTTTATTGGTAATAATATTGTTTAAAAAATAATTTTAGGATTTTATTTTATATATTTAAGAATGCATGCAAAAGTTGGGTCAAGTACCTTAAACTCTTATGGGCCGGCCCAAATATGAAAAGTTGGGTAGTCCAACTGCGAAACTCCTTTATTTCCATCTTTTTGTAGCAAGTATAGAAAGCCCATTATGCAGCCCAATAGTGATTCGGCTCAATATTCGTATCTATAGACGCTCCTTATCCCGCACGCCACCGGTGCACGTTAGAATCACCCCCCCTGCTGCAAATAAACCAACTCATTTCATATCTGTTTTTCTCCTATTTCGCTCACATTTTCTTCCACAAAACACTCACCCACAGCCACAACCTTCTTTCACTAACCCCCCTCACTTCTCCTCTCCCATCCGTCGATAAGGCTTGGGGTTTTGTACAACTACTCATTTAAGTCTGTATAAACCATTATATCAGGGCAATTGTAGTTTGAATTGGGTTTCTTGTAAACACTTTTAGTAGGGTGTTAGGGTTTTTGTTCTTTCTTGATTTTGTCTTCCAATGCCTGGGAATTCTTCGTTGGTGTAGTGTATTAATGGCGCCCAGCCGAAGGAAAGGTGCCAACAGAGCGG